>NW_010322453.1:27800-71227 GCF_000700745.2 Antrostomus carolinensis
AGCAGGAAAATTGTGAAGGATGTGCAAGGCCCAAACAGAAAAGACAGTAAAACTGTAGACACAAGAGGCACAGTAAACTTCACTTGCCTTCCAAATCCTAGTTGTCTTCTCCTGTTTTTGTCCCGGAAGATCTTCAGTTATGTTCCTTATCTATTGTTGAACAAAAATATTATCATTATATTTTTTAACACTTATTATTTCATGTTCAGCCATCTAATGATTGAGACCACAGTGGTAGAATAGTTGATATATCTTCATTTGGATCTTTATATATGAAACTTGTTGTGGACCCACGCTGAACGCCATTCCTTGTTCAGTTATAAATGAGCACGTGCTCATTAACACTTGGAAGTTAGAGAAGACAAGAGGCAATGGCAGTCAAACTGCACTCTTCCACTGGTTTACCTTACCCATAATGTTCTGAGTGACCACTTATGTTGGGAACAGATTCGGAGCTGTAACTTTAAAAAAAAAAAAAAAAATTTTAGTTCCTTTGGACAGCTGTATCAGAAGTACAGGCTTGATCCTGCAGCTTCTTTGTAGCAAAACTACACCTCAAATCAAGGGCAGATTTTCTGAATAGGGACTACATAGCATGCCCACAGCATTTGGTCACTGTGAAATATGAAGCCAAGTGGAGAAATGTCATCTGGTTTCATTTCTTCTAAAATATGTTCTTCAAAGGACCTTTTCATCCTCTGAATTTGCAGTAAGAAAAAGAAAAGAGCAGTCAGACATAAATGGAGTTAGAAAGGACAAAAAGCTCATTAGAAGTATGTATTTCCTGTAAACTGTTTATTAGAGTTGAATACAGCATTTTCCAAACTGCATGGGCTACTCTCCCTGCCAGTACAGTGCAGCAGGTGCAAGAAGAGGCATGAACTAGGTTCCAGACCTGTAAGCAGCTCAGCCTTATTGCATGGTCTTGTGCCATTGCCATAAAGGAGGTAGAGTTCAGCTAAAAAAAGGCAGAGGGTTAGGAAATTTTGCTTTAACATAATCATTATTAAAATTACAGTTTGCCTTATCAGAACCTACAATTATCAGATTGCTTAGTGCTCTGAATCAATGAAAAGGGTCCAGTTCAAATGCACTTCTGACAACACTTCAGACAACCTTCTTGATGTTAAAAAGACTATTGAAAACAAGTTTTATTAATCAATGCAGTCAGCCTACGTGTCTGCTTGGTGGAACTGTCAAGTTTCCTTCTGCTATGACATTCACATTTCAGAGCTTTTGTGGAAGTGCAAAAAACCAAGTCTTTTTGCATCTGTCACCAGCAGGATGATCACCCTACACAGATCCCAGAGAGGCATTCTCATAAAAAGGCAGATGTTAGTTCTGCCCATTCCCCAGTATTTCTAGTGAGACAGCAGGAGTGAAAGGCTCCTCATTCCCAGTTTTCCAGCAACTTCCTGAAGTAACCAATTGGAACCAAGTTAGCAGTTAACCTCCCTGCTCAGGAGACTTTCACAAGTCCTAGAGTTATTTCTACAGGCACTGCAGATCCACATGGGAGGATATGGACAGCATAAGAGAGGGAGAAAACAGTGTGGAAAGCCCACTGATTTGCTTGTGTTCTTGTTTCCTTGGGCAAATCCTTTACACAAAGCAGCATTTCTTCTGTGTGCAAGTGTATGGCTAGGGCAGAATGGCGTATGGAGAGTGCAGCACTACAGCAAAGATTGCTTTACTCCCCTGGCAGCCTGGCTGGCAGCAGAGCTAACACCAGCTCCTTCAGATTTAGGATTTAACAATAATACTGTCAGCCAGACTAAGCCTTCCGAGGGACTGCCTTCACAATTATCAAGCTAAATGCTTCAACCTGTACATGCTAGAGCATCTCTTTTGATGTAAACTGAATGTGAGTTGTGGGTTGCTTTTCCTCTGAACCATTTTATCCCAATGGCAAATTATGAGCCAAATGAAAAACAATGCCTGGATGTGTTGCTCTTATTAAAAAATTACCTTTGCTTGTCCCTCCGCCCCATGGTGCTCATCTGCCAGGAACAATGGCAGCCATTGTTTTTCTAATCTCTTCTGGACGCATTGCTGAATTTCTAGCAGAACCGCTGCCGAAAGTTGATCATGAAGGATTTGTCCCCATCCTCCACCTGAATGCATTAGCTAAGCAATCCAAATACAATAACACATGACATAAACTTTTGTGTATACCAAAAGTCCTTTATCTTTCTACATCCTTGATTTAGCAAAGCAGGAGCTTAACTGTAAGCAAAGCATTTAATGCATGCTTACCCAAGGCTCACATGTACTTTTCATAAAAGAGAACAGATTACATTTGTTCCTACCTATAATAGAATACAGACTCCATCAAATAATACCCCAGCTTGACCAAGTAAATTTCCTAAGTATCAAGATATATTGGAGCACCACAGCTCAGACTCGCTGTCTGTGGCTTTACTGACATACTGAAAGAGAAAGCTGGAACAAGCCACTCTGCCTGAAAGCCATTTTTACACTTTTTCTGATCTGTGTTGTGCGTGCTCTGGCTGCGGCCTCAGATCAGGGTTTAAGAGAGATGTTCCATAAGGACAGGGGAGGAAGAGCCTAAACAGGAAGGAGGGGACCTCCCCACAATCAGAACAGAACCAGATTTCTGGCCAAAAATATAGGTAAGATTTGAGGAGATAGCTTGGGAAAAAGTTAGAGTAAAGCTGCTTATGGACTTCTGTCTCAGTAACATTCAATGTGATTGTTCTTTACAAACAGTTTTGTAACTGGTACCTGTTCTTGTTGTTCTCTGGTAGCTGGGCTGTTGGGTCCAAAGAAGTATTTTTTGTTCAAGTACTTGTTTTTAATGTCCTTAGATTTTTCCTCCCTTTTTTCTTTATCCTTGGGGGGCATCTTTCTGAACTGTTCAATATCTATCCAGCACATGAGATCCATGCTACAAATAAATTTAAACAGAATGTTATTTCAATATTGAGTTAATTTCATAAACATTCTAGGGAGTTATTAGTTTAACCACAAGCCACCAAAGCATTCAAGTCTTAAATACTAGGTCAGATGGGACTGAAATTTTATGTCATTTTTTCTTTGCTAGGACCATCTGGTTAGACTATGGCACTTGCTGAACAGGCAGATCAAACACACATCTTAGGGATCTCATTTAGGGTCCTTTCTGGGATACTCTGAAAGGAGTAACCTCCTCAATGTACCGCTGCTAAATCCAGCAGGGACTGTGAACCAGAGCCATGGTGCAGAGGTCACAGAGAGAATGAAAAATGAAACAGATGAGAATTTGAAGCAGTGTTGCAGGCTGTGAACCACCAAGAGAGTCAACACCCCCTGTTCTGCCTCCTCGTCTTATCGCCTGAAAAAGGAGTAAGGATGACAGCTGGGAACATCAGCCCCAGAAATCATCCCCTTCCTGCCCCATGCGAAGAGCTAGAGCTTAAGTCAGTCCACAGCCAAGCAAACAAAAATAATATATGGTAAATTTTGTTTCTAGGGCTTTTTGTGGGCTGCCTTTTCATAAATCATTGATTCTACTAATTCTTGCATTATTCATAGTAAGTGACAAATAATCTCCATGTGCATTTCTTGATCTATATATTGTTCATGAACATTTGAGTGTATACTATCAATTTAAGTTTGTTTTAATGGAACATGTATTAGTTTTGTTCTTCAAACCAGAGGACAGAATAAGTGACATACCTACAATTTCAGTTTAATTTATATTACTGTTTTCTGATAGTATCTTATTAGCTGAAGTTTTGTGAGCATTTTAATGAGGACACTCACTGTATTTGCAGCAGGAAGTATGAAACATTACATTCAGACAAATCTGTTTCACTTTTACATTCAGTTAATAACTGGCTTTTTCAAAGCATTAATCTATGAGTAAAACTTTCAAAAGCATCGAACTGATTTAAGAAAGATGTTCCCCTTTCAAAAGTCTTTTGAGGCCCCTACAGACCTAAGTTCTATTGAGACTGAAATTCTTTCATTTGCTAGCTCATCACAATGTGATTAAGTTCACCCAAACGCAAGCAATCCAAGTTACTGTGGTTTATGAAGTTACTCCTTGGTATCTACCTATGACAACCAATCAAATATGTCCATCCTACTTAAAAAGCAAAATATATAATCTCAAAGTGTGTTAGGTTAAACCATTTACTGTGGTGGCTTATCCTAGCACAGTCTACTTTTTCCTTTCAGCGGATCAGGAGCACATGCATAGTCAGTTAGTCTGGCCAGACTAACAAGTGGTAACCCACTAACCCAAAGTAGCACAAATCATCCTGCAATTGTGTAAATATATCCTATCTATTTAACAAAATACTAATTAATGGAATTTTATTTAGTTTCTTACTAAAATTTGTGCCCAGGTACTCAGCAGCCTGTCCTTCCTGAAACTTGGATCACTTACAGTTGGGCAATAATAGAACCACAGATTTTGATGAAGAAGCAAATGACACGTTTGTTGTTTTTTGTTGAAATTTTCCAGACCAGCTTAGTTCTAGGATCTCTTCATCTTATAGTACCATTAAACATCTTTACTATAGCATGCCAGCTGGATTTCAGAGTTACTAGGTCAGGACCCCGCTCTAAAACACTCTTTTGTGAGACTTTTTCACATGTTTTTCTTCATTATGAATTTTTACAAAAGAAAATTTCTCCATAAATTAAACATTTCTCTGCCTTGCTCTGTCACTTAAGGTGGAACTTGTCTGTGATTAACAGAGAGGCAGGAAGTCCCAGAGGCAATTCAGCATAACCTGTCCAGGACCTCATCCTAGCCAGTGACCTGTTCTCTGGCAATTCCTACCATTTCCCCAGTTAGAGAGGAACTCTATACCATAAGTCTCTGAAGTGGGGTGTGCATATCCCAGGGGGTGTGTGGGATGATTCATTGGGGATCAGGAACTTCAATAGCACGTGTATATAATTTGTAAAAAAATAAATATACATATATTCAGGGTGCATGCTCAAAAATTTTTTACTGATGGGGTACACAATTAAAAAAGTTTGGAGACCACTGTTCTAAACAACTAACTCAGAAGTCGCTTGGCCATAGGCACCCACAACATAAGAATCTCCATCTGGACTTATTACGTAGAGTCTTTTTGTAGTCAGTGAGCAGAAATAGTCATCTTTAGGAATGATCCATCCAAACCGGTTTTAGATGTTACCTTCAAAATTAGAAGAATTCTGTCCAGAAGTGTGTATTTCTGTGACTACAGAGGGAAGCTATGATGATAAGCAGAAGTGATGACATGATTGAGTTTTGGCCAGAGGAATCCTGAGCTAGATGTCCATCTCTGGACAGTTTTGAAAAATTGACCGATATCCAATCTAACATGATAGCAGTGCTCGACCACAAGCAATAGGCAATATGCAAAACATCACCTCCTTAAAGGAAGAAAGTGACAATTTAAGGACTTGCTAGCAGTTACGTAAAAACTATATTTGCCTTTTCCTAAAACAGGATAGAGATTAGTGCAGGGCTTGGGGAAAAAAAAAAATAATAAAGGTGGCAAACTCACATTTACTTCTGCTAGAACTTCTGTTTAGATCTTCATTTTTAAACAGATGGGCTCACTTTTTTAAAAACACTGCATAAACTGTGTCTGCTACAAGCTGGTACTTAATTCTGTTCAGATCAGTGCAAACAGAAAACTGCGGTTGCTCTCACACTGTCACAATATTGTGGCTGTCTCCTATTTGTACATTTTTATAACATCCAGCTTTAATTTTTTAAACGTACTAAATTGAATCTGTACTAAAAAAGATAAATTTTTACTCATTATAGTCTAATTTCTCTACTCAGGGGTTTACCACTAATCAAAGGAGAAACTGAAAGCAGAACTATAATACAAACAGGTTATGGCAGGAGAATTTTTACCCCCAAAATGTTAAGAAAATTCAGTTGTCTCAACAATGTGCATGTATATTTCATAAATATACAAACACATTTTTTAAAAAGACTAAAATTTCTGAACATTTAGATAGCCAAGATCCCCAGCAAAGATTTCTTCTGAACTTAGAAACGGGTTAAATAATAATGAAGAAACATACCCAGCAGAATGCTCATTAAGAAAAGCCCAGAACTGTTCTAACTTCTCTTTGTTGTGGATCAGGTCAGATAGATTAGGTTCTGCCAACTCTTTGGGAACTTGACGCAAGTGCTGATCTTCTTTGAGAGCGTCAGGGCAGGATGGCAGACCAGTGTCAGCAACAGTACTCTAAGGGAAGAAATTATTTCGCTTGCATAACTGCTTTTTTAATCTCTATATTTTGTTCAGTCTAATAACCCTTGCCTTAGATAACTCCTGTCTCTGTAGAACAGCTTTTTGATTGCTGAGAAAATAAATTGAGGTAAGGCTCCAGTTCTTAATCAGCTTTATTTTTATGTTTGCTTTAAACATACCAGTGTGTGCAGAGTCCATAATCAAATAAACCAATATATACCTGTAATTTACTTGAAATTGAGGTATTTGCTCAAGATTAAGGTCCCAAAACACATTCCACAGACTTCAGTGGAAACTGTCTCATTGACAAATGATACAGTGGTCTGATGTTGATGTAACTGACAGAAGACCTGTATTTGTAATTAACACAATGGTTGTCAATCATTCCCCAAAATGAATGGTAGAAATCAGACCACTTGCTTCTCCAGTCTGGCATATAATCAGTCTTTCATTGCTGATCCTCAAAGTGTTAACCCTCTCTGATAGAAAAAGAGTTTGTTTTTGTTAGTAGGTACTTGTCTTACCTCATCCTTCTTGGAACCACTCTCTTGATGCAAAGCCTGGAGCTTTCTAAAGTACACGGAGTCCAGCTGTCGAGTTTCTTCCACCAACTCCACCTAATAAAAATAATATCTTATGTCATCCCTACAGTACACATTATAGAAAGATGGAGAACTGGATGGGCACCTTGCCAGTGACAGTGGATAGAGAAGAATATGTTTGCCAGCAATGAAACTTATGTTTAGAAGACATTAGAAGTCACATGCTTGTGACAAACAATTCAATTAAAAGCTCTGGTAGAACAAAATTTTCAGATTTGCGTAGGATTACATGTAGATTTCTACAGAACACCACTAAGTAACCTAACTATATATTTAAGAAAAAACTTTGCATTTAAAAAAAATGCTGAATATATTGGGTTTATAATATATTGTGTATATTGTGTCAGACTTACTTGATTGCCTATACCAGCAAATCATACATCAAAGTGCCACTGAGAAGCAGAAAAACAAGTCTTATAACTATGACTGTCAGTGGGAAATATCAAAAAGATAGAGTGCCACAGATTTCCAGAACCGGAAATTTAAGAGAAGAAAGGTGCTATAATATCTAAAAAAAGAAAGTGAAAGCTTTCAGACTTTCAGTCTTGTCCCTTTACTTAGTTTTATACCAGGTGATGCCTTAAAATAATAAATTGTGCATGATTAGAACTCATGAAGTATTGGCATTTTTTAACTTTATTAGAATGCTTATGCATATAACTAGAGCAGTTACCTGAATCGTGCAAATGATCAGCAAGTGCATAAGGAGTAGTTTGGTGACCCTCTTGGCTGACTAAACCATGCAAATGCAGGTTTTAGGATATTTAGCAAAATTGAGACAATGTGTTATATGGATTAGCACACCTATTACAAAGATTAGAAAGCTGTGGTCTTATTATACAAGAATTTATGTGCAAGAGAGAGAAGAGAGATTTTAGATTAATTTTCATGACACTTTTGTCTAAATGTGAATACCACACTAATCACTGTGTTATCTGAATGCCTTCAGGCTTAGTGTAACTCTGTTCCACTGTTATAAAGTGCTTTTGAGTATTCTTCCCTTTAAAAGAAAACATAGTTTAAATGTAAATAGGAAAATAATTCAGAATGTTTTTCATGAAGTTTAAACAGAAAGCACATAGAGACAGGATAAGAGTCAACAATAAAAAGGAACTCTCCTGCTTTCATGTTTCGTTTAAAGATAAAAACATAGATACATACTGACCACGTCCCAAATAAACAATTTTGGACTCACCTAATTCTTGATAAAATATCTTGTTTCATTATGGGCCAAATATATCCTGCTGTATGGTAGAACAAAAAGGAAGAGTAGAGCCAGAGACTGAAGAAAATACAAAGCAGACCCTGTCTTTGTGCTGGGAAGGAGTGTGCCTAAGCATCAGCCTGCGCCTAGTACAAAGAGACTCTAGTGCCTCCTCGAACAGGTCATTTTATGTCTGTGTATTATAACTCTTCACAAACACATGTATAGTGCACTCAAAAGGGTTTAGTTCTGTTTTTTTGTGCTCTAATTAAGATGTTTGTGTTATTAGGGCACTGAGAAGTCTGCGTGTCACTCATATATCTTGACTCGTATAGGTCACTCTTGAAAAGCAAAGCATCATCTAAACTGAAAGGACAACAGATTATCCCTCCATTAACACAAGGAGGTATAAACTGACACACACATTAACTTCAAGCAAAATTTTACATTTTCAATTCCTGTGTTGGAGGAATTCTTCCATTGCTGGAAGCAGCAAAAACACTGTATTCAGAGAGTGCTCAAAAGCAGAGTCCTTTTCATACAAAAATAGTGTATGATAATACTCAGCTGAGCTGATGACTTGATTCAGTGAGGACTGGCAATAGATACAACTAGTATTGATGATACACATGGAAAATATACGTTTACGACATACTGTAAAACTATTCTCATAGAAAGTAAATAAAATTTCATATTAATGAAAGCATTGATCAATTACATGGTGTTCTGCAGGTCTTAAACAATTAGAGCTGAAATAGCGTAGAAAAAATAATTTATCTGAAAGCTTAGAAAAGATGCTGAAAAGTGAAGAGAATATTTTGCAGATGTGTTTGGATTAGTGTATTTCATTCTGGTAAGTTTTTTTCAATGTTCAAACTTTCAAAGTTTCCTAAGGAAATAAGTTTATCAGAGGATGAGAGGGAAGTTCCCCTTGTGAATTAATTAGAAGGTAGAAAATAAAAAATAAAGAAATAAATAACTTTCATGATGGGGTGGGGTTCCTATTGCAGTCTCACAGGGACCTGCACTGAAGTTGTTTTTTTGAACATTCAGAAACTATCTGGAAAAGGAGGTGAGTGAGGAGACAACAAAGTTTGCAAAATGATTCCGCAGAGCGAAAAATGAAATTGACTGTGAAGAGCTGCAGGATTTCAGGACACTTCAGCGTCTGCATGATAAAAGGGCAGCTGAATTCAACGACAATAAACATTAAGTCATTCCAGTGAGCTCCAAATTAGGGCTTTCCATTAGCTGTTATTACTTAGGAAAGAGATCTTGGAATCATTGCAGATGGCTATTAGCTTACATTTTGCACATCCACTCAAAGTTCACCAGGAGTCAAAAGGCAATTAGAATCATAGGAACAATTAGGAAAGGAGCAAAGAGCAAAACAGAAAATATGATCCTGCCACTGGCTAATCCTTAGTGCATCCAGATCTTGCGTATTGCTTGCATCTCATCAAAAGAATATAAAATAGCAGATACAGATGGAGGTGATAAGTGTAACAAAGGTAGGGAACGTCTTCTGTAAGAGGAGAGGTCAGATAGTCTAGGATTCTTGAATTTCAAAGAGATGTAATTGAAGTAGGATACAACAGAAATATGTAAAAGCGTAACAGCATTGAGAATATGACAAGAAAACAATTGTTCACTCTTCATCACAACATATAAAACTAAGGCACTACGTGAAATTATCAGAGAGGGGTTTGCAAACAAATCAAGATAAGCATTTTTTTCTCCTATTGCATGATTAAACCATGGAACCCACTCCTACAGTGTCTGAAGACATAAAATTACTGAAGACACATTTACCTAAACTCATGGGGAAAAAAAAAAACCTCATCAAAGACTATTAAACACAAAAATGTAGGTAAGACCTCTGCTTCATGAACCTCCACAGCTGCCAAGTGCTGAAGCTGGCATTACTGCTGCATGGTTTTCTGTTCTTATACTCTATTCTTAAATGTTTAATACTAGCCACCTAACAGGATTAGAAGACCATTCTCAACTTTGATTCTAGGTATCTGCTCTCCTGGTTGTTCGTATGTGCATGCATGAGATAGTATCAAAAATACACAGTACTACAAAACTTCCACAAAAGGATTTAAAAATGTTTTGCAGGGGGCACATCCATGCATGTTCTCATTACAGGCTGACAGAAGTATCAGCAGTAAGTGTTGACATTTCCTGTAAAAATGAAGATGCTTCATCTAAGGTCACAGCAGAGAAAAACAGGAACAAGAACTAACTTCCTGCTCTCCAACTCCTGATCCTCTATTATAACTTTCTCCTTCCATATCCACAAGAGATATGTTAAAGACTTGGAATTAGAAGTTTGACCTACAGCTGGTAACTCACAGGTAAGTTTACAAAGAGCAGAGAGTCACAGCATGAACCACTGCCTCCACCATTTCTTGTTCTTATTTGTCAAAAGCACAGGCAGGATTGCAGCTGTCTCCTCTGATCTGCATTAGCCTGCTCAATTCAGGCCTTCAGAGGCTTTCTGGGATTAGAACTGAGTACACCACTGAGCCACCTACTTCAGGAAGCCTGCAGGGCTGTTAGCCCTTACACAGCAGGACAGTTATCTAATAAGTGTTTGGGGCAAATACAGGTGGATCACCATATCCCATTTCCTCTTATGCTAAGCAGTAGCTACACTTTAGTTCTGAACACCAAGAAATACTCAATACAGTTAATATGGACCTAGAATCACTGTACCAACACTCTAGAAACACAGCTTATTTTGTGCTTATCATTAAAAACATAGAAGGCTGTGGCCAATCCATCACAAGAAAATTAATTTTCATCAATGGCAAGATTGCAGAAATATTACACTTCCTAAGTGCAAAGAGAAATTTTGCCATAGCAAAATGCATTCCTCACTAATTCACAGACCAAGGGGCCTATGAAGCCTGCACCCTCCTTTCTGATAGGAAGTTTGCTCTCCACAGGAAGTTCAGACGTAAAAAGGAGTGGGTGAGCAAAACATTCCATAATACTCCTCCCTTATTGACTATAAACGTAACAGAGTTGCATATGAAGGCTCCTGTGATTTTCTTCCCCAACGTAAGAATTTTTCATGGTGTCTTCCAGATCACTTACCTTTCCAAAAGTGTACCTGTCTGCTTCCACCATCTTCATCCATGGTTCTAGCAGAACATCCAGGATATATTCTTCTGCTGGGTCAAAAAGATCCTCAAAAGCTGGGTCAATTTTCTGGTGAATCATGTTTTTCTTACTCTGATGAAGTCCAATATCCATACTGGCAGATGGGGCAATATAAGTTGCATAAAGGAACTATGATAAAACAGAGGAAAACTGCTTCTTAGCCATCATCCATTCCGATGGTCACAGTCACAGAAGGACTTAATGCATATTTTTCCTCCACTGCCCTACTGTATATTCTAAACATATATCTAATTATACCTGCCTTGTTGTTACTAGTATTACTATTTTGTCCTAAATTCAGATATTGCCAAAACTAACCTTCCTGCCATTTTTGCTCATACTTGTTAAAATGGGTAAATCATAAAATAATGCTTATTGTCATTTTTGCTTGGATATATTTGGCTGATTCTTAGTTAGATTCAGATAACCACAATCATTAGAGCAACTGCACTTTTTATGAAGTCGCTTTGTTTTACAAAGAATGTGCTGGGCCAACTTGTGAAGGAATCTTACTTCTTCTGAATAGAAGGGAAATTGTAAATTTAGGGTTAAAATTAATGAAAAATTGTAAGATTTAATTCTGTGTGGAGATTTCCTTGCACAGTTCTTTGATATCAGTGAGACTCCATCATGGTACAGGATCTGTAACAGGAGTTACCACTGCACAACTGAGGTCTAAATCCTTATCAAAACAAGGGTTACAATATACTTTTTTATGAAGCACAGTGTTTGCTATTCAACACATAGAAACAGAAGAAAGCTGAACCTGGAGAATGTTTCCTTCTCACTAGCAGCTCATTCTTGAAGCATAGAGTAATTTTTTTTATTTCAAAGGATTTTTTTTTTTTCAAAAACAGTCCCCTAAGTCAAATTCTTGTTTTTCAGATATTTTGTAAATTGATATGAAAAAGAACATTCAAAACTCAGAAAAAAACACTTTCTTCCAGGAATATCTTGGACAAAGATATTCCAGAATATCTTTCTAATACATCATGATTCTGACTGCGGCTAGGAACTCAAGTGAAAAAGATGCTGTCATAATAAATTTCACATACTTATCAATGTTTTATCTTCTTTGTATTGTCAAAGTCTAACTAATTTTCAAACATATGGTCAGGGGATCTGATTAGTAGCATAAATCAGAATTTCTCTCTACAATGATGCTAAAGAGCACATCCTCACTATTTATTATCACTCAGTTTTGACAATGAAGAACGAAAGTTTCTGATGATTCTAATTTTCCTTATGCTGCTAAAATCCAGCTGTAACTAGCAGATGTACAAAGCACTAGAAAATAAGAAAATAATACATTTACTCTGTGTTCAAGCAGTAATAAAACACTTGTTTAGATTTCAAGCACGGTGGAAGAATGTTTGAGTACATTAAATAATTACATTTCTGTTTGTTTTAAATGAAATTCTGATTTATTAGACTCATTCTTTCAAACAGCAACAGTATCAGGCTACATCCCCATTATTTTGGACCTTAACAACTTGAAATGGACCTTTTAGACTCTCCTAATAACAGGTCTCTGAGGAATAACAGGGCTACAATGGCTGACATCCATCCCTCAATTAGATCTTGTTATAATTACTATATTTACTGCCCATGCAGGATTCCACCCCCTTTCTACATAGATCTAATCACTGAAAACAAAGATGGTTTGTGGCTATTGTGGCCCACATTAGCAGTTCAATAAGGACACCCAGGTGTGATGGTAAGGTCAAAGAATAAGGACATCCACAGGAAGAGTCCTAGCTCAAGAACCAGGCCACATTTATCCCAAATTATTCCCTTCTCAGCAAAACCCCAAATAAATTTAGATTTAACAGAGACAGCATTAATTAGATTCATAGTGATTTCAAAGGGTGGAAGCCATTTTGAAGAACCCTAACACTAGTAAAGTTACAGTTACATCATACTCTCGTCTCATCCAAAATGTTTTATATATGAAATAGCCAAATTAGAAAGGACCAGTCCAATGATATAAAGATGTGATACCTTTAAAAACAGGCTCTTTAAAGAGTGGTTAACCATTTTATTCATCATTAGGGCTATATTACTCCACCTGTTATGACTCATAAAACAACACCACAAGGGATCTGTAAATTGGTGAAAAGGGTCCAAAATAGGTCCTCAATATTTTAACACACAAATGGCTGTTCATTTTTAGCATAGTTTTAAGAATAAAATCAAAACAAACACTCCACAACTTTCTTGGGCGGAACTATTCTTTCCCCTGTGATTTTGCATGAAATGGGTTAAGTACATTTGCTGCTCTTCTTTAGAGCTGACAAAAAATATCAGCCTACAGAGTCAGAAGTTGCCCAAACTAAGGAAGCTTTGGCCAAAAACTATTGTCAATCTGCTCATATAAACACTGTAGTAATATATTGCCATATTAAGAACTGCCTTTGCAGGCTGCTCTACCTGTAAAAGTGTTCCAAGTCCTGTATAATTTCACATGCAAAACTAGGACATAGTAAAGGCAGACTTTCCACCCTCCGCCCCCATCAAGAAACAATAGTTAGGGTTGGTAATAAATGTGAAGCAGAAATTTAGAGGTGGTTAAGCTAGCTATGGGGGTGCACTTTTCCAAATTCAAAGGACCAGACTCTCAGTGCTGTAATCAGGATGGCCTTTTCTCTTTTGAAGGATGCAGATTTATAGTGTTTGAGGATTTGTGCAATGACATCTTTTTTTAAATTCTTGTAAGAATCCATTGCTATGGGATTTGACCCACCAAGTAAAAAGATAGCATCACAAAGTGGCAAAGTGAATGTATGCATTTGCAGATAGGGAAGAAATGAGAAGGGGCTTTCATCCCTGTGTCCCTTGCTGAGGGTTCAGGCACATCTATAGACCTGCACTGATTTGAATGTGAGAACTGCAGGAAAACCAAATGCGAAGAGCTTTAGACATGCCAAAAAAAGAGGAAAAGTGTCTGTGTTCATAGCCTTCAACACTGGGCAATGAACTTAGCAAGATATAGAGAGAAATACACTGTAACCTTTAAAAAGGAATATTCATAGCTTTTTTTGATTCCTATGTCATGGAAGTCATGTTGTGGTTTTCTGAATATCATTGGAATAATGAAACTGTTGTATTAGCTAAGTCTCCTAAAGGATCAACAGGAAAAAACTACATTAACTTAAAGTTTATAAAATTGACACAAAAATCTTAAGCATGTGACATCAAGTGCAGAGCGTATTCCATTTATTCAATGTTTTATTCCTTCTGTAAAACAGAAAGAATTTTCCTACCTACCAGCTATACATTTTCATATAAATGTATTAGAATAAGTGATTAATTGAACCCAAAACCCTATCTGGAAATTTGGTCAGAGTTTGCATCTTGAAATTACTTGTAATGGCACAAATCTAAAGATATGAAATGCTTAGGAAATTCAGATTAAGACTTTGGCCTCATTTATAACTTTCCAAATCAGGGACTTTTCAGGTCTTGAGTTTTGTTGTGTATTCATCCCCAGATGAGAAGGCTTTGACAAGCAATCTCAGAATGACTAGAGTGAAGCAAGAAACATGAAAAAGATGTAAGTCCAAATGCTTTGTATTGCTGTCCAAAGGCAGGGATACTGCTCTGGTCTAAACGAGGGGCTTGTGCAGCTGCTTGACAGAATCACACAGCAGAAGAATACAATGCACTGGCTGGTCTTAAATGGAAAGGCTAAACTGCCTTAACCTCCATCATGATGTTCCACTAGCATAAATCTTGTGTCTGACCCTAAAAGTTCACAGTAATGATAACTCCCTTTATCTAAATTGATTCTAGTGTTAAAAATATTGTACTTCCCGTAACTGTATTAAATTTTCTAACTCTAAATCACTAATTTTTAATCAAAAACTACAATATGTGTTTCCTTATTGCTTTTCTTTCATTATTTATTTTACACTCCTGTGTGTATGTTTATAGTGAATAACCATATGTGTTCCTGGATGATTGTTGGTACTCATCATCTCTCTTATCTGTCAGATTTCATTCTCACTACCTCTCATCCAGTTTCTTTCCCTGGATGAATGAATATACACCTTGGAATGCATTTCCTTACTCTATCATAAAGCTGAGAGAAAAATGCCTAACAAATGAAACAATGAGTAGCAGATACACAGCAATCCAGGTTTGCTCTTGTTTCTAACAGGAAGCAGGCAGAACACCTATACAATACTCTGGATGTCTCTTTCTGTAATAAATAGTAAAATACATACGACAATCTGTTGCACAAATCTGATCCACATTCTCTTAGGAGTATTTGGAATGACTATCTTACTGTGCCAAAGGTGAGTGCAGAAGTTGGGAAGGCATCTCTTCCATAAGCAGACCCTGTAGATTGGATACAGCTTGACTCTTTACCGTGTTCCAATGAAAGCAAGAATCATTTTTGTGCAGCCTTAAAAGGCAAGCTTGAGAATGATACCAAATGTTGCAGCACATGTGTTGATTTGTTATGTTACATTTCAGCTGTTAGTTATGCTAATGGAACAGTTTCACATATTTCGTTTTGATGTATTTACTTTAATGGCTATGTGTATGTAGCTCTCTGCAACTGCCTGGTAACACTGATTGTACGATGTTCTGCTGTCACCACCAGGCCAGCACTGGAAATAAGACAAGTGAAAAAGACCCGGGTCTTAATTTTTAGCCATACAGCCACTGCAGAAAGAGAAAAAACTGATGTTAAATGAAAGCAAATTGAAAATCATCACGGACAGTTTGGCTTGCAACAGCACATGTCAGAAAATGGTTAACTTGCATGCCTGTTGTGATCAGGGTTCCTAGCCACACACAGGCCTGGGCAGATACAGGAGACAGTCAGTCTTAACGACACAGTCAGTTGCCCTCAGCCTCAGGTCGTAAGTAGAGCTGGAGGGGAAAACAACTAGATAGGGTAGCAGTTCAAGTTAGCCAGTGTGTGACAGGAGAGAGGGAGGAATCCGTGCCTCGGCCTCTGCTTGGAGTTTCTGTACAAATAACACTGATTCATGAGAGAATTCTGGACAAATATGCAAAGTTCTGTCATTCGTCCCGGTAAAACCTCCAAATAGGAAAAGAAGACAAAATCGAGGAAGTCCAGATGCTCAGTAACATAAGCCATACAAAGAGATTATTCTCCACCACTCTCTACAAATATTTGTTCCAACAACATGTGAAGTAGCTTTGCTTTATTACAGCATATATTGAAATATGCAGATAGGATGTACTCCTACACAAGGTTTACAGAGGAAAAACAGACCAAAGTTTCACTAAGTGATTTTAAAAGTTCCTTGGAGTCCTTCTAATGATATCACACTGCTGCAGCCTCCTTTCCTGGCAGTATTGAACTATTCTTCAGTCAGTGACAGCTATCGGCACCCGTGTGATGAACCAGTTCACTTTTGTTTTATTCCCTGACTTAAAGTGCATGCTCAGTTAAGACTGCTCATTTACAGGAAATATCAGTTGTGCTTGACAGTATATAAGGGCCTAAGATAAATGGGGGGGATGACAACTGTGAAAAGAGCATAATGATGCCCTGACAATCAGAAAAAGAAAAACAAGACTGACAACTGAAAGATCCGTTTTCGTTACTAAGGTCATTATCTGAGGTCTGGACTATGAGCCCTACAATTCTAACCCACACAGGAGACGGAAGGAAAGGTACAGCACAATTAGATTATTTAGAAAAAATATTATCTCTGATGTTGACACTAAGACAGTTTCCAAATATGACACAGAGTAGCAAAGGGGAGTTAGGTAAACTGAGTATAATAGATAAAACTGGGAACAGACAGCAAATCCTACAAAACAAACTATGCATGTTTAACATTTAAATCAAGAAATTCCATGGAAACAATCCAAAGAGCTTCTTTTATTGTCCACAACCCAGATTTACTTTGGTGTGGGTTGTCAAGATTTGGAAACTTTTCTACTTTCCATCTTCTTTTTAGTCTTTACACTGAACAAATGTATTTGTGAATGGAAAACACATTATTTACAACTTACTTGAGCTTGCTTGCATATTTTAAAAGGATGAAGAGTTTCTTGGTAGAAAAGCTGATGATAAGCCTGTAGGTCAAACCAAAAGTACGCACTGTTCTTCCACAACTAGATATGAAAAATATTGTAAGTTATTGCTATCCAAATATCACAGCTTTATAAAAGGTTGACTTTCCAATGCAAGTAATTATTTAGCTCCTTGGGGTCATCATAAATCAAGCTCAATTTAAGATGGATTTAATCTTCTGTTGCATACTGGCAGAAGGACAACATATTTAATGGTATCGTCTCTGTGATACTATATCTTTTATTGTATCCTTTATGCATAATTGGCCATTAAAATCGTTAAGCTGTAGTTTACATTTGAAGAGTAACCATGTTTCAGTGGCATAAAGCCAGCACTAAAGAAGAAATGCTGATAATGGACATGCAGAATTTGTGCCACGATGAAATAGCATTTTGCAGCAATAACCAAAACAATTAAATACTGTGTACTTGACATATGTTACTGGGGCTATCATTGCATTTTTATTACATGCGTTTCTGAGGCACAAAGTCTTGGCCTCACTGCATAAATTCAAACAAACATCAAAAGATCTTTCAGAAGAAGGAGACTAGATCTTTCCCCAAGTCCTTGGTTTTGATCATGTGCTTATGGGGTTTGAATGTTAAAAATACCCTGAAACCCCCATTGTTGTACAATAAAGAAAGTGTTCCAAAAAGATAGGAGCAAGGAACTTTGCTCCACAAACTGTAGGCTGCCAGACCTGGCATATGAGTGAAATAGGCTCTGCAGTTGTAGACAAATCCTTAAGGAAAAAATTTTCAAAGGAGGCTGGCACCTGCAAAGTCTAGATGACATGTGGGTGAGTGCCTATCTCCAATGAAAAAATAAGTTACTTTTCTTTAGATTTCTATCTATACACATTTAACACTTTTAGCTGAAGGTATTCAGTTTTGGAAACTTTGGCTCTTGCCTTCTGGTAGCCAAAGGCATTTCCAGCTACTGCTGCTGGATTCTGAGTTGTGCCAGCGGTGAAACAGATGTCCATCTTGATTGCATTCAAATCTCCCCTAAAGACTCAATTTTTCTGCAAAGCCACTAAACACTGACTCAGATTCATAACTTGTTCCAACCAATCCTCAATTTACACCCAGCAGTGAATGATGGATCTGCTGACTGCAGAGAAGAAATAGTGTTATGTTTCTCAGAAACCCAAGAAGCTTCATGGAAGCAGAACGTTTTTAAAACATCAGAGATTTTGGACATCACTAACCCAACAAGTAAGAAGGAGGTAGATTATCATGAGTAATAGCGTAGCAGATTTTCCATCTTTTTAATAAATGTTTTTGTGGGTTAAGACCTCATTTTTTCTGCCAAGTTAAAGGCTAGTTTTTAAAAATGATTAGTCTTTTTTTATCCCTGATGGTACAATCAGATTTCCAATAGGTCTGAGACAGTTACGATCTGACAGCTTGGTTAAGACCTGTCATTAGTTTGAATATACACATGAACAGTTTATTGTTGTTGAGGGATTGGAGTCTCACAAGTAATAATTCATCCAGTCATCAATCTTTTTTTCTCCATTTTTTTTTTTTTCAGTCTGGCTGCCCTCTGTAACTTGGCATTCAGTCAGTTGTGGACTAAATTATCACAGAGTAGGAAAATGCTCATACCTTATTCCCTGACTTCTCACAGAAGTGTGTGAAGTAGTATCCTGCTCTGTTCTCCAAATAAAGACACTGCAGCATGCTTTCCATACTTGATCCCCCTAAGACAACATTGCCTGCAGGACTTTTCCCCTAGACAAATAAAATATAGTTATATAGCAAGGAATAACAGGCTTTCATTATTTTCAAATGTCAGTACATTGCAATGGAGGGCCATGCAGTGTGTTCAATTAGTATCTTCATCCCAAGAAATTAGACTCCATTTTGTACTACGTATGCAATTGATCATAGCTCTCCATACAATTTTCCCACTAAATATTAACATCCAATGGAATAAGCCTATGGCTGACGGCATGTAGAGTAGCAAAATGACCATAGCATCCCTTAGGTGGTTCCTCAATACTTGAAATGGGAAAATAAATCTGACCTTAATTCTATCACTAACTCTTTAGCTTTGAATCCGGGGAATTCAAATGATACTAAACCATATCACTCAGCTGTCAAAAGTTGTCTCAGCTCAGGCTACTGTGTTTTGAACCAACAGAAGTTAACAGGTGGTTATTTGGTCAGGCCTAAAAACAATTAACTATCATGGAACAAAAGATATGTCTCCTGGGGTTACACCACTGACATCGGCATCAGAATCATGAGCGTTTTAGGGGAGAGGAAATCCATACCCCTTACCATGGCTAGCTCCTGGAGCATTTAAGGAAGAATACATCCATTTTGACAATGCTCACAGAGAAACGAGAGGACAGTACAAACTAGTACATTAGTTTCTGATGATGACAAGAGAGAAACTTTGGCTGACTTGTCTCTGATAACAGAAGTGGGAGCAGATGAGTGTGGTGGCTGACAACCAGCTTCTTTCCAAACAGTAGCAGGGATGGAGAAGGGCAGGAGGAAGCCAGACTTCTGAAGCAGAGCAGGAAGATCCTACTCCCCAGTATGAAGTTAAACTATGGATCCTGCATTCCCCTTTGCATCATATTTGTGATGGCAAATTGTGTGGTCCTGACTGTAGGTTCCAGTCTAGCCCTGTAAGTATAAATGGTCGGTATTTTCCTTCCTTAGCCAGAGGGAAACTCTGCATGATGAAGGTATATAAAAACTAATAGCTCATGGCTTGAACATTTCCTTAATATAAGTTTCTAACTGCAAATGTTCCCTAATTTCAAAGACTAGCTTTTTCTTCTGTCAAAATTAATAAAGAAGTAAAATTCTTTTAGTGAAGTGATAAAGTATGATTTTGAAGTGAAAAACAATCATGCACAAATGATCAGCAAACTCCATGCATATGTAAACAGATCCAGATTTCACAATATGGGGGGTTTTTTCAGTTGTGAGGGCATGGGTATCAAAACCTCCATGAAACAGTAGGCTGTTTCAAGACTGTTCCACAAACGTGAAAAGTTTAGAATATATTTTAAATTGTCAAATCCTGTCATCTCTCGTGTTCGATTTGTCAGCATTTTAGCAGTTATTGAGAAAAGGCTCTTCTGTGAAGCCTGTCCCTCCTCAGGTTTGCTGGATTGAGGGCCTGCTTAGCAGGCAATAATTCAACAAAGAAAAGAATGAAGTACACAAGGAATAAATAGGAATTGCACATGTGAAGAATTTTCCTCTTATGAATTTTACTATTTTAATGACTTTCTAGGGCAGAGTCAGTTTTCACTGTAAGTCTGGTATACTTTCCTAGGCAGCAATTCCACTGAAGCATTTATCCAGTGAGTTTTTCATAACAGCCCACTGAACACATGGTCACAAGATCAACACTTTCTAGTGAAAATAAACCTCTGTATGTGCCATGATTTCCTATCAAATAGGTGACAGATACCACACAGAAAATGCTGATTTTCTGATTATACCTCTGCATATGGCATTGACATTCATATAATCAAACCAATTTCTCCCCATCATTGACTACTTCCCCTTTAATACTACAGAATAAAGTGTTCTGACCCGTGATTCAAGACAACTAAATTTTCAAGCACTACTTACCAGGAGCAGCTCAGCATAGGTATACTTTCTATGACACTGGTATTTTGAGTCTTCGGTGTCATCCAAAGCTGAGCAACGAATCACATCTCTGCTCACTGACTTTGGCCTGGATCCACAAACAAACAAAATGTTCAATACCTATGTAAGAAAAAACTAGACTGCTTATGAAATAAAGAGCTAAGAAGTGGCATGAAAGAGGTAGAATGACATAATGAACAGTAGAGGAAAAAGTATGTGGAGTTCAAATTGATAATAAATGTAAAAAAATGTAGAGGAATACTTTTTCATGTGGCACTGTGGAAATCATTGACATAGCATATCTTTGAGGGCAAGTGCTTGAGACAGGTTAAAAGGATACTGTCTTGTATATAGAGAGTATCAATGATTATACAAGAGAGGGTAAAATATCTGTATTTGGAGAAATAAACCCTTTTGTGTTGTGGTACAAAAAAATTAGAAACTAATCAGCCAGGGAGGAATTCTCCATGCACGCAATCTGTACCAGAACTGTGCTTCACTAAGCAGATTATTATATGAAAGAAAAGCATTAATGAAAAGAGCAGGATCTAAAAGCCTTTCATAAATATTGGAGGTATATTGGTGAGCAGAAAGGCATACAGGGAACTTTTGTACTTACCACTTTCTACTGCTAGAAATTACATCCCTTTGGGAACTCTGACTTAATGGCAGGGTTGGTGATCTTAATGATCCCTTCAAAGAGAAATTTGGTGTAGCTGGTTTTAATAAAGTTGTTGGTGAGCTTGTTCTACTTTTCTAAAAGATATAAGAAAAATAAGGCAATTCCGATTATTTTTCCACCTTTGTGTTTTCTTAACATGTTCTCATCAGCTGCTCAAATACATTCGAGGGTTTTCAGGACCATTTTGCCTTGTCAATCACAATATGTAAAACTGCAGATTTCAAAAAGTTTCTCTAAATATCTTGCAATATTTTTCAGCACACCTTAATAACCACTATAGCTTAAAAATTACAGTTTAAACAGGTAGAAATGTTCCGTGCACTCTGTATAGAATTACAGAGGATATCAGGTGAAGAGCATGTGAACATATTTTGTGAATCTTTACTAAGGTTACCTTAACTAGGTTCCTATAAACCAGGACTGTAAGGCAGGTACAAACACCCAGACTGAGAGAAATGGGGCATTCTGCCACACCATCACTAACTTACTTTGAACAAAATCATGCTATGACTTTTTGGAGATGCCAGTTGCATTCAGAGTGTCCTCAGAAATTCGCCCAGAGCTGCTGCTCTTTCTAAGCTATTGCAAACACAGTGGTCCAATGGTCCATCAGCTGATTCTGTGAGGTTCATGGGTGCCAGGTCATAGCTTTCTTCAAGTACTGAACAAAATGGGGGCTAGAAAGCCTGCAGAGTTAGGATCCTGTCTGCCTGACCTACACTAGTCCTGGGTCATTAGCACACCCTGTGAAGCCAGAACTGGTCTCTGTAAGAGGCAGCTGCTTCTGGCTCCCATTCCCGCTGTGATCAGCAGGTATCTGGCTCCTGCACCAAGCCTCTTCTGAACAGGAAATCTGTCCCACTGTTTTTCCTCCATTACCTCCATGAATTAGATTTTTTTAAAAATATAATTGTAGTCTAAAACTATCCAACTCAAAGTAACAGAGGTGTGTGTGAACAGATCTGTGGTATAGCCCATCCAGTTCTTAATACTGGAACCACAGTCTCAATTCATGTTCTCCAAGCACCTTCTGTCCTGAGGCTTAACACAGTGTTGTTCAAAACCTGCAGCTTTCATTGCAGTCATCTCATATTCAGGCTTTCAAGGAAGAGCAGAATCAAAACTGAACTGGCCACCTGCAAGCTACACTCTGTGAAAGGACAGATCTGTGTTGCGTGGCTAATGGTCCTCAGCAGAAAGCAAAAATCATGTGTAGCTGATTAAAGGACTGTGGTGACAGAAAATGAGCAGAACTCTGCCATTTTTACAAACCTAAGAGGTAGATTCAGGGTAACTGCAGTGAAGTTGTAAAAAATACTCTAGATTAAGATAAGATTAGTTGAGGGGCAGAATCTGCACTGCCAGATCCTTAATCTTGCAGTTCTGACAACTTTGAGCTAAAACATCTATCCAACAGACTTATGAAATAGCTAGGATGTAACTGAGAAGATAATTTAACTCAATTTATAGCAACCTGTTGCATAAAGTATAGTAAAATTTTGCTGCATTTTTATACACAAACATCTGCAACAGGCAACCATACTAAAACATGGTTCTTAGCAACCAAGTACCATATTCTTGTTCCATTGAATTCAAGGAGTTTTATCATTATTTTTGATGGGGCAAGGCTTTGTTTTTCAATGTTGTGATCCTACCTACCTGAGGAACGGAAGGTGGTATCCTAGGTATGCAAGACTTAGGTGTCAATGGTAGCAATGATACCATTTGTGGAAAAGGATCAATGTCCACCCTTGGTCTCTCATGGCACGTGTGCCACAGCTTCAGTTTTGCACTGGCAGTTTCTATTGCTGTTGAATGAGCGACACAAAATCTGGGACCCCTAGGAAAAAAAACCAAAATGAATACATAGAACTTTCCCAAAATAAATAAGTACTGGGTTATTTGGCTTGTTTTTTTCTTTCCCATGATGTTGTTTACTGTTTCAAGAAACAGTGCTATATGCACCCAGAATTAAAAATCAGTTAGTATTAATGTTTAGACGTTGCACTCTTCCAAATCTAAAATCAAGCTACACGTAAACGAACTCAGGTTGCAAATTCCACACCATTACATAGTTGCCTTTGTATGAGTCTGCAGTAGGATATGCCACATCCATCCTACAGCAAAGAATAGGAAAGGATTGTAGATCACAGGACATAGACCATAAGTCTCATGAGGATCCATAGCAAAGTTCACAGTTGACGGTGTTTATGCCTGCGATTTGTTAATCCCCCTTGGGGAGAAGAGAAGACCTTAAAAAATTTAGCTTATGTTTTGGAAACAAGTTAGAATTTGTATCCTCGCTTAAGCTGTCAATATGTAAAAGGCATTTTGTATGACAGGCACTGAACAGTAAAGTCTCAGGGTAAAATTCCACATAGATGTATACACAGAGCATCCTCCAAAACTTGAGAAGGGCAATAGGGGGAATAGGTTAGGACAGAATTAACCTTCTGGGCCTGAAGGAGTTTCTCTACCCTGCAGCCTAGAGTTTAGTTGAATGGTATCCAAGGCAACTATATACAAAGTAGCTCAGATGCTGTGGCAGTAAAATAAGTGCTCAGTAAGGCAGACCTACCTGGCTTCTCAGCAGATTGCAGTGTAGTTTAGGCTCAACTAAAAATTCAGAGGCAACATCTACTAGTATTTACTATGACACTGCTTCCCATAATTGCAATGGGATAAGTGAGACGAAATAATCTAATAGGCTTATCAAAGAAAAGGGAAGTTTGTTACACAATCGAATCTTAGTTTATGTACATTTTTTCATACCAGTAAAGAAGTAGAGGTTTCACTACTTCAGGCTGAATCCGTCTTAAATGCTTTATATTCCACTGATCTCCATGCAGTAGATCAAGTCTGAGTAACACTTCCGAACTGAGGAAGTAGTCTCCACTGCTCAGCAGATAGAGTTTTTTCATCTTACTGAGTTGCCTTGAGTCAACAAAAAGAGTCACATAAGTATGTATCAGATGCTATATAGAAGTTAAACTGCTGTCATGCAACATGTTTTTAATTGCAAGTGGCAGAAGCCAAAACAATTTTTCTACAAATTAGAGACAAGTTGTGTGTAAGATAAAATGTACAGTGCCTTAGAATAGACAAACTGAATCCAGCAGAGCCTTTCGCTAAAGCAGTTTGTCACACTGAATGCCCTACTTGTGAATTTAAGTTCTTTTATTCTTTTTTAAACTTCTGTTGCCATCTGTTTTCCAAATCTTTTTCTAACAAAGCCTTAATACTATGGGCGATTCTGACTTCATGTAAGCTTTGCAAACATGACTCTGCAAAAAGAGTTTTATCAGTTTTAGCAGAGTCATTCCTGACTTACCTTGTCAGAACACTCATTATTGCTTTAATTGTGTCTGTTCTATTCAAACATTAGAATTTATTCTGAAATCTCAAAACCTGCATTGATCTAGCTGGGTTACAAGTTAAAAAACAATGGGAATAATTGTTAAATAACGTGAAGTACCTTTGCTGCCTTGTAGTATCCTTGTCCTTAAGAGCCTTTAGTCTTTCAATATCCATCCAGAGCCACCAGTACCTCTCCCCAAGTGTTCCTTTAATGAACTTCTTGAATCTTTCAAACTGCTGTCTGTTGCCAGTGTCATAAGTCCTGTGCCTAATACACCAGGCAGCCCTACTGTCTGCCCCATCACTTTCAGAACTTGATCTTAAGCTTACTTCTTCAGTATCTTGTTCTCTTACATCTCCCTTGGAGTCCAAGACAGTAAATGGAGAAGAACTTTGGGAAAAGAGTGACTCCGCAGTACCATGGGAAAAATTGTTATTTGCTAACTCATGTATAAACACTTCAGGCTGTTTGTGGAAATTCACATCACTCTCAATGTCAGCAGCTGGCTGGTGGGTCAGTTCTGAAATAGGTTCCTTCATTACAAATTGAGTATAAGCTGGTATGAATTCTTCTAGTGTCTGAAAAGTTGTGCTTTCCTGTCCATTTTCTTCTATTGCTGCACTGTTGCACTTTGGGTCTAGATAAACTCTTAACTGAGCATGGGAAGGAGGTTCAGCAATGGCCACAGAAGAATCCTCTTTAGCCTCTCTGGATCTCTCCCTGATAATGTTGGCTTTTGCTGATTCTGTCCATGAAGGGTAAAGGAAACTCTGTTGGTGGCATTCCTTAGACCAGGAGCCTGATTCTGCATTAAATTAGAAAAGATAATTGAACACCCTTTTGATTCAGGACTGTTCTCTTGCACATTAATATTCCCAAGTTAAAAGATGCAACATATTTATATTGTGCTGCTGCAGAACAATCAGATCATGTCAAGCCGCAGGGCAGGGAATAGCAGAAGTGCTTATGCTGTTGATATCTGGCTAGAAACTCAGCCCCATGACTCAGAAATTCATTCCCTGTTGAATTCCAGCAGAGCAGCAGAGTTCAGGAACAACTCCCTCTGGAGCCAATTGTCCTGTTTACTCAGCTGAGCATCCCAGCTCCTCAGCACTTGTTAAACCACCTTGTTGTGCTGTCAGGCCTGGTTTCTTCCTGAGCATTTGGTCATAGTTTTATCAAAGTCTCAGTATGTAGCAGGATAGTTTTTTGTTTAGGCTGAGGAAGCTAGTAAATTATAATCCTTTGTCTACTTACGTTGATTATTGCAAGAGATAACAACATTGAACAGGCCTCTGTCAGCTGGGTAAAAATCTTGACATACATAGAAGGACGACAAAACAAATTATTGTGTCAAGGGCTCTGGAAACATTTAACAATCCTGCAGTACAGTCTGCCACCCAGGAATGGTTCCTTTCCATTTAGAGATGTTTCATAATTAACAAGTTCAGAACAGTGACCAGCCCTGGTTTTTTGGTCTATATGTCTCTACTTAATTCCTTTTACCTGGCTCCTCTTCGACCCCATGCTATTAAGCATGCCCTGCCATCCTGGCTTGCTGAGAAAGAACTTACTGCTTTAACTCACTCAAATATCTTCTCTACTTCTGCCAGATATTTAGCAAATTGAGTACTTCTGGAACATGTTAGCAAAGATGACCTTGACTGTATACACTCCTTAACTAGGTTAATGCTGTACAAGGCAGTCCTGGAAAACTGAGCAGAGTAACTACAGATACCATGAACAGTAGCAGAATTGAAGTGAAAGGAAAAAAAACCCAAAGTAATAATTGCATTGTGGCTCTACAATCTCTTCATATCAATCCAGTGTTTAAACTATAGAATAAATGGAATCTTCTGTATTTCCCTAAAGCTAAGATGTAGAATTTCATACTCTATTGTATCACTAAGGCAAAACATTGTTGGTGAGGAGACTACTACAACCTGTAAGCACACACACTACATCAGACAGTGACAGAAAATGGGCTAAATGTCTCAGATTCACTAAATTCACGTTTGTAATGTTATCAGCCTGTGTAATCCTCTGTGGTGGCCTAGTTAATAAATGGCAATGGCAGTTAGACATTCTTTCCATCTTCCTCTGAAAATAAACCACATCTAACCAGTGCTGGCCACTGTAACAGACAGACACTTGGATTAGGAACACAGCACATACATAATTTAATGTGTAAATACATATGGCACAATATGTCAACATTAATATAAAAATCAGTGTGATTTACAATACCTTTTCTTATTTCTAAACTATTTCAAATGTTTTCACTTGACAAAGAAAAATTAGAGCTTCTCAACACAGTTCAGTGAAACTGAAACATGAAGAATTATTTCAGAGGACCTGAGGGAATTAGAGAGAGAGATACACAGCTCTTGAGTAATCAAAAGCCAAGTGACTCAGGGTTTTGCCCGAGACATTAATTGATAACCTTGATCTAACTGAAGCAGTGAACAAGAAACTCAAACTGGATTGTCTAAGTAAATACCTTCTTCTATTGGCTCTCCAATTACAGGTTGACTCAGAAACTTAGCTGATGCCCTTTATTGCTTGCAGTGCCTCACCCCTGCACCAGGTGAATACTGTGCCTAAAAAAAATTTTCTGACTGAGAGAATGCTGGATTTCCCATGAAATAAGCATAAAGAAGAGTAATAAGCACATGTAAAATTAAGGTCTGTGACATAAAATAAAGTTTTCAGGGAGAAGATGCAAAATATTCATTGAGGCAAAATGCTGTTGTTGACTGCAGGACAACTGCAGGAAAAGAAGGGACAGAGAGGCTTTCCATGGCCCTATGGCCAGCCCACTGCAATACACAGTGATGTTACTTTATGATGCTCTGCAAGAATGATGCATTTGTGACCTCTCTGCTCAAAGTAAAAATTAGAGGTAGAGTCATGAGATGCAAACAAGTGTGCCTTGAGTACCTTCGTTAGTAACCCATAAATCACCAACATATTTCCTGGAGTGATCCGCACGTGTTTGGGGAACAAGACAGGATTCTGGATTTACCATGTCTTCCAATTTTCCATTGAACTCCCAGGGCCCAGTGGCACAAGTCTCAGAGTGCAATGGCTGCTTTTTCCTCTGAGAATCAGGGAGAGAAAACTCTCAACATATGAGCTGAGAATTCTCTCTTCATCTTGCTACTGCCTACAGAAGTAAGGCTATGTAATCAGGTATGCCTATATGTGCATCTGCATGTTCTTTCCCACTACCTTTGAAACCTGCTGAAGAATTTCAGTTAAATTTGACAGATAAACAAGAGTGTCACAAACTATTATATTCTACAAGATTCATAAAAATTGGCAACCAAAGGGCCCTTAAGTGCCCAACATAAATACTCTGAGAAGATGGCTGCAACACAAATCATACATTATCAAATACCCAAAGAATCCAGGCAAGAAAGTATTTCAAAATACATAAAATACATTGAATTAAAAAAAAAAAAAAAAAAAAAAGACCCTCAGCTGAAAGTTATGGACATCTATGAGACAGAATTATGTAAGAAAAGAAACTTCTGCTATCACAGAACTTGGCTACTAGATCAAATTTTAATTTAACGTTGTGGTTATGGAAAGAAACAAATCCCCATCTGAAGCCTAAGACACCATGCAATACTCAGAAGGTAATAAGTAGAGTTAGCAGAAATTCCTTGAAATGCCTTTTCTTTCCACCTGGTCAGACTTGTGTTATAAACACTATGGCTTGAGTCCCTGTTACTTACCCAGAAGACTATCTTTTTTGCTTAATGAATCACCTCTTTCATGCTGCCCAGGTAAACACTGGATATCTTGAATCTGACTAGAAGCTACAGGACGCGTAAATGAATCTGTAGTTTTCATGTTCATGGATACACTTTGTTTTGCTAATGTAAACCAATCCTTTGTCTGAGAAACCGTAGCCTAGGAAAAGAAATGTCATAGAATAATTCAGATATCTCTATTTATTGCAGTGTTTCTTAAAGCAGAGGGCTTGATGTCTGTAGTAATTTTGTGCAGTCCATTTGTATATATTTCTGTAACAATAGTTCCCAGTTCTGTTTAAGCCGTGTTATAGCCCATTAACCTTCTTCTATAGTGCAAAGAACTTTGAAAAGAAGGGATATTCAGAGAATCAGTTGTCTAATTAGGTTGTGACCTCAGTTACAGTAATTTAACCCAACGCATTAAATCTAGTGTGATTAAATACATTTATACACTAAATACATTTATTTTACCTGGCCAAGCGATATGTAGAAATTCTTCATGGTCAACAAAGTGTCATCCTCCTCAGGAGAGGGAGAACTTGGGTCTTTCTTCTTTATCCAGGGATAATAGTCACTGTCTATAATGAACTTAATGCCCGTCTTGCTCCATTCTACCTGTGATATCAATTTAGCTAGCCTGAAATTAAATGTTGAGACACGAAAATAGTTAATCTTAGTTTTTAGTCAGAGAAACAGTTGATTTTTCCCTAGAATAGGCAATTAAAATTATGGTCATAAATTGCTACAAGAAACTTCATGATCTGCTTTATTATTTCACCCCTCATCTCCTGCCACATATGTAAACGCCAGTACTGCCATTCCATAGTCCACCAGCTTTACAGTTGGTGGCCAGCTTTGCATTATCAAGCTTTACCAGCAAAACTGATTTCTCTCAGGATGATCTTGCATGTATCTATGCAGATCCAAGCGCTGCCAAGAAGCCCTTGAACATTTTGATTGCTAAAATGCAACTATTCTCCCAGATTGCAGAAGCTCTATGTCACTACCAGACACTATATTTCCTGGTTCTGATAGGAGCAATCTTCCAGCAGTCATGCCACAGCAGTGATCATACTAATTGAACTTTCAGGTGATAACAAAGCAGTTGGTCCTAGTATGTTTAGCTGGCTGCTGTACGGGGACTTCATAGTACCAAACAGCACTCCACTGCTACCTTGTGTTAGTGTGAACCTCACGATGTTCAGAAAAAGGCAACCTTAGAACCACGTGGCAATAATGAGGATGCTCTGGGCTCAAGAACTGTGGCAGAACTTACTCAAGTTAGAAAGTAGTACAAAACCAACCAACATGTGTGTGAAGGGAAGAAGCAGCCTGTGCCTGAGCCTATGGCCATGAGCTGAATGCCCAGTTTCATATGTCCCCCCTATTTGAGGGCAAATAGGATTTCATTCTAAGGCTGAAGTGTCTTCATCTTTAAATGCAGGTTTATGTCATTCCCTTAGGTAACTCTGCCTTATCACAGAATCACAGAATGGTGGGGGTTAGAAGGGACCTCTGAAGATCATCTACTCCAACTCCCCTGCCAAAGCAGGTTCACCTAGAGCACGTTGCACAGGACTGCATCCAGGCGGGTTTTGAACATCTCCAGAGAAGGAGACTCCACAACTTCTCTGGGCGGCCTGTTCCAGTGCTCCGTCACCCTCACAGTAAAGATACATTTTATACAAACATGTGTTAACGTTTACCACAACAGCAGCTGAAACTCAAGTTTCCTCTCTATTCAGTGTAGTCCCATTCCCTCACATTTTGACCCCACAGGTGTTCCATACAAATTTTGCCACTCTTCGTAAGGATACTCAAAACAAATGCTCCAGTCACCTTTGAGCATCCAACACAAAAGTGCTAATTAACCGCACAGCTGTTTGTATCTTTAACCGGTTCTATTTTTGCATTATATTCTTCTCTCTACTAAGAGTTTTTCCACCTTTGTCCATAAGTCCTCAACCTTTTCCATATCCACCCTTTTTTACGAGGACACAATTTAAAAGACCACATTGTTGAGGTACAGTGAAGGCTGCATTTGTTTATTACCACTCCCCCACAACAATGTTTAGTCCAAGTTACAAATACCATGGAATTTTAGAGGAAGCCAAATAACTTGCTCTTAATTTTTCAATCACCTGGTTCAGTGGACCAGTGGGAAGTCAGTGTAGCTCACCATCATATTCCTTCTTCCTTAAGGATTAACCCTAAAATATATCTACAATCCAGCATTCAGGGAGACAGAAGACTCAAAATGTACAAGATCGAATGTTTAGTGTTTCACAAGGCCCAGATACCTGTAAAGCAGGCTGCAGATAAAGGCCACATGCAGCACCCTCTCATGACTTTCTTGTTCTTTGCAGTTTTCCCCTTGAATTTAAGTGCAGTCTTCAGGATATTGAAAGTTAAAAATATTTTGAAAATTTTCATACAGAAGTCTATACCCCAGTAACTAGTCTGCCACTACAATCAGCAAACATGAGTTTTGTGAACAACACTGACAGGTTGCCTCTGCTTTTAGGACCCCTAAAACACACTGCATTTATCAGCATCTAGACACAACCTTAAGGGATGATCCTTCCAAAGAGCACACTAATCTTCCTCAACATCTGCTGAAAGGACATCTGGAAAAATATAGCAAGTGTATGACCGTAAATCACCCAAATATGCCACAGCAGCCCAGAGAGAACCGTGCAAAATGAAGTTTGACAGTGGGCCCAAAGATACAAAACTAATAACTGGAATAATAAAGACTGGCTTTTTTTTTTCCAAATAGATTTCATGGATTCATATCTTTCACTGACGCGGCCTCTATATTGATTAGAGAGAGATACATTGCTACCATGATATCTCAGTGGAACAGAGATTCAGAAAGTGGTAAACCTGGCCTCTATATTGATTAGAGAGAGATGCATTGCTACCAGTGGAACAGAGATTCAGAAAGTGGTAAACCCCTCTTTCTCCTTCTGTAATGGTGTAATATATGTAATTCATGGCCAAGGAAAATTACAGAATGACGAGTGGAAAAAAAGTCAATGATTTTACTTTATCCAAGTCACTCACATGCTAAAATTAAACAGGACAAGAGGTGGGAGAAAACATATTAAGGGTACCATAAAGATGAATTAGTCAGAAGAGAAAAATGTACAAATTTAAAACTGAAAGACAGCATAGAAGATTGCAATACCTGTATTCAAAGTAACAGTCGCTTTCTAGAAATGCTGGAAGCCTTTCTTTCTTTATCCACTGAATTGCTTGTTCTTGATCAAGACACTATTAAAAAAGAAATGCCAAAGATTTGCAGTATTCTAGACTTTCTTGTTTTGTTTACCATGTAACTGATTGACTCCATCCCCTTCTAGAGAAATATCGTCTGGTGAAGACAAATACACAGTGATCACCACCTTTGTTATCTGGTTGAGTCTTAATTGTGCTGGAACAATAGAGTTAATTCACTTTCCTATGAACAGCTAAAAGTTCTAAGTCTGATTTCACCTATAGTAGTACAACTTTCTTAACAGAACATGGGTGTTTTTTCTTCAGAAATAATGGTGTATGAATCATGCTTTTACTGTACAATTCCAAATGCAAATTAGATGCTCATAATTTTTCTGCAATAGGAACCTGCTAATTTTTTTGACTTTATCACATTTTATAAATAACAACTATTTCATTTTTCCTCAAGAATTTGAAGAATAAGGAACCCTTAAATTAAATTATATTCCCAGAATGGGAGACCTGTGGATATTAAAAACAAAATTAAACAAACAAAAAGTCAATCAGTTATCATCTTAACCATTTTTATGTTGGATTGCATAACTTCATCATGCACAGTAACTCTTGTAGTGGAAACCTGTGTGTGTTATGAATCGGGGCCATAAGGGAGATGCCTCCAAAGAGTGGTTCAGGGGGTGGAAGGGAGGTGTTAAGCAGCAAGTTACACAGAGCCAGTGAACCAAAAAACTGTGCCTAGGGTCTTGCACAGAGAGCAAACTCTCTGACTATGGGCCACAGTCTATGGTCCTTAGCTGTCTCTCTTAGGAATGACACACAGTATACTTATTTATTTATTTATTTATTTATTTATTTGAGAGCATACATTTTCCACTCTTTGGGGATGATATGTTTTATTTATCTGAGGTGCATTTTTCCTTTTAGGGAGATGATGATTTGGAAGAATGCAGTAACTCCACTTGTCCATAAAAACAGGTGAAGTTTGGGCAAGGATGGATGCTACTTGCTCTAACAAATAATCAGTTCATGTAGATTATGTTTTAAATTTTATTTCCATGAGCTAATATTCCATTAGGGACAAGGGTTATTTCTGCCTCATATATCTCTGTAGGGGATTAAAAAAATCTGAATTACTCAGAAAGTGGGTGGTTTCATTTAGTGAGAAGAAAATATTTCAAAATATGGAAAGCTTATGTTGGCAGCGGCTCATACAATGTAATCTGTGGAGATGGAGACTAATTACTCCCAACCACACAGTGTATGCCTCCTTTTGGTAACTGACAAACTTTTTTGAAATACAGAAGACCATCTCTTTATTTTGGCATTTAATATATATGTATTTACTGACTCACAGCTCGGGTTTTTATCTGAGTGATTCACAACATATTCACATCTGTACATGGCTGGTACACAAAATTATATGTACTATCAGAAGGAAAGAACCTCTGCTCTTTCCCCTTCCCCAGAGAAAGATGCTACATTTAATCTGATGGGTTTTGTTACCTTGGTTAACTTCCTTACCCAGTCAGCGTTAGGCCTTGCTGGGACCCAATCCAGCAAAGCTTTTAGCACGTGTTTAAGTTTAAGCATGTGTTTAACTTCCCTTGATTAAAGTTGAACGCATACTTAAGTGCTTCGCTGAACTGGGCTTTCTCTGAAGTAAGGTATGTGGGATACCAGCCAGTTCCTTTCCATAGTTGTGATCAATTCTACCCAACCCCGCAGGATTTTTCTTAATATATTTTACACCAAATTGATTTTCACTATTGATAAGAAGATATTTCCATATCAATAATTTGCAAGCATGCACGCTACACACATGCATAAAACTTTTGCTTCTCTGTAAGTTTGTAACAGTCTGACAGGGAAGTAAAATTCAGAGAAAAATACCACTGGATCTATTTCTTAGGCAAGATGTGTTTAAATTCAGGCTGCAGCCTGAAAGGCCTAGTAGGACTTTCTGATGTAGCTCATTTTCCTTAGTAATGCACCAGTGATGGCCACTCAAGGTGACTTTCTCTAGCAATGTAACATTCAAAGCAGCTGCCAATCTCTTCAGTCAGTGTGAAGAAAGCAGTCAAAGCAAAGGAGGCAGCATCACCCAGTGCCTGAAAGATCAAATCCTATTTGATTTGAACTGAACTACTTGATGCAGTTGGTCTGGGTTGACTTCTTCTGGTTCATAGTGTTGTACACTGAATGAAGCTGCCTTCTTTCACCTTGTGTAGCTGCAGTAACGATTTTTGGCATGCTCTTTTGCAGGTCACTTTGAGAGGTCAAGTTGAACTGGATGAGGCATCTATGTGACCTGCCCAGTAAAGCGTAAGTCAAAAATAAGAAGAAACATCAACCTTTCTCCCAAAAAGGAGAAGGAGGTGTACCAAAGCATATTGTTCTTCAAAAGGCCATAATACTTCCCACTTATGGAAAGTGGCCTGGAGAAAGTAAAGTATTCTTAAATATTACAGGAACTTTGTTGCTCAAAACTACATGAAAGATGTAAGTAATATTGAAGACAAGGTGTTGGCTTTGAATTTGTCAAGAAAGGCCATCCACAATTGCAATGATGTGGGGTTATGCCCAAGAGCAACGTTAACCATACTTGCACAAGCACACAATATTTCCTCAGCTGAATCCTGAGAGCAAATAAGAAATTGAGAATAGCTTTTCTGCTTTTGTGCTCTTGAGCAAAGTATTTGTGAAACTAATAATTTAGCATGGTAGGGATGTCTGTGAGCCTTGCCCTATTGTAGCACTTGGCCATTTAGATGCGGATAATTGCATCTCACATTACTATCATTTTGTTAAACATTGTTGCCTTTTGACATCACTCAACACTATTTTCTTTTCTGAAAATCATTAAGCTTATACTGGGTGAAGCAGCAGTCTGTTACAACTCTCTGCTTTTCTCTCAGCTTTCCAGCTATGACATAATTTAGGGCAGTCACTTCTAAAAATGTAGCGAGACCTTAGACTGGCCTTGAAAGAAGTGAACTGAATTCACATCAATCACACCACTGCAAAGTAAGCAAGGAAAGAATAAACCAGGTATCCCAGTGAAATACTTCTTCTCCTCCAAAGCTGTTGTTTAAAGGTAAACTCTCACAACTAACTATACTGTCTTGTAGTCTCTCAGGTGCATATGGTGCTTCAATTCCCAATTTTAACCTGCCTATTTTGGTGCTGAAGAGAGCCCTGAAAGTAAACAGGTAAAAATACCAAAATTGATAGTGCCTGAGAAAGTCTGAACCAATAATTTTTTTCTAAAATCCAACCTATCTTTCCATTAATTTAACTTTCTAGTTGCCAAAGATTATTTTCTCTGGCCATTTCGATTGATGCTAACCATGTAAATCCTTTGGGAATTAATGGAAGAGAGACTTATGTGTTGCCAGACCACAGATGAGCTCATAGCCACACAAGGAAATTAATTAATAAGGAAAGACTGAGATGCATTAGTTTCAGTCAATTTACACATTCCAGGGATCACTAGTAAAGTAACTGTTGTCATAATATTTTTTCTTTTAATATTTAAAAGTATTCAGACCACACAACTGAATCCTACCCTACAGAATCTTCAAAATTCTGTGCTACAGGATGTACATGTGTAATTCCATTCACTTGTCTGGTAGACACATGTGCATTGCAGGGCATAATTTGGCCCACCATTAAGTTTTCCTAACATAAATTAACGTTTTTCCCAAGCTACCAAGCCAAACACAACAATAACTACTGCCAGTATCTCTACAGTAAGATCTAAATATAAACTCAGGGGTTAGAAGATGCTTACCATAGTGTTGTAATTTGTATCAATATTGAAGGTTAGGGAAGTGCTGCACATTTTGGAGAGCTGCCCATCATTTTTTGCTTTCCTTAGAACATCATAAATGGGATTTGGAGGTTTCTGATCATGTAGAATTTTTTTCATCTGGCTTTCCATGCGTTGTGGGGCATCATTAACCACTTCAAAAACCCCAAAGTCAGAGTTAAACTTAACTGGCTGGGCAAAAGTCTACAAAAGAAATTTGGAAAGTTTATAACATTGTAATAAAGGAACTCTTTCTTTTAAGGAAGTTACTTTTTACAGTATAGAAGCATCCTACAGAATGCAAGCTGCTATTATGAGGCTTTTTTCTCTCACCTGCTATAGTTTCTCTTCAAGGCCTGGAACAGTATTTTTTCTGCATTCTTGTTCTTTAGTGTCTTCACTGTATAGTTTTCCAGTGCATTCCTACTTTTTGTCTCAGCTATGCTTAATTGTCAGGAATTTAACTCATTCTAGATCACAGACCACTCTTTTTCACATGCAAGTAATAGATCCAGTACATAGATGTTTAGAATATGTAATTCACAGTGACTTCAGAAACTGTTCTGAAGGGGACTAGTTACCTGTAGAATCAGCTCTCCGGTGTCATTCTCATTCATTACCACAAATAATCAAGGCCTGAAAAGACTAGCAATAAAGCTGACCTTTTAAAAGCAAGGTGCATTTGAGGAGGATGAATCTAAAGATTTTCATATGTAGGAAAGGTTTTTCTCCATATTGTTACTTGTAGGTCAAACACCTAGCAAAACCTGTGGCCTATAAGAACTTTTATTATACGTCACTAGCTCAGTCAGATAGTGTGTAACACATGAGGTAGAACAAACTTCAACTTCAGCTATGTAACTGTAACTTTTGTCAACTCCAAAAAACCCCACTCTGTATGTAGCACATTAAAACAGGGCCACCTCTCATCTTTTGAACTCTGGTATTGGGCATTTCCCTGCCTTTTCTTCTAAAAGACCAACACACTTCTATCTTTCAAATTCTCTTACTTGAAATGAAGTGGAAAAATATGGATGGATTTTACAGAAGTAATGGGAGAATATCCAAGACAGCTATGAATAAGAGTTTATATACAACCAGAGCATATAAGCATCTCCACACTGAGCTGGAGGACAAGGAAGCACGTTGCATTTAAGAAATGAATGAAATCCTGGCCATATTCAGACCTAGTGCCAAAACTATTTTTGGCCTCATTCCAGATAGGATCCCACCTGACATTTGTACAGTTGTTGTTCCCTTGCACTTTATAAGATTATTTTTTTTCAAGCACTGTATTTTTTAATTTCCTTGATCTTTTTCATATATTACATATATACACATAGACATCATTCATATACATATTACGTATGCTGAATACATGCTACATATAATACAGAAATACAGACTGATTTTATTCTTCTTCACACCTATATAAGTCCAAAATAACCATATCACTGTAAGCTATTTTGTTGCTTCTGTTTGAAACCCCCTTGTTGATCAAAGTGTTGTAGAGCAATGCCCAGGATCAAACCATGTGGCTGCAACATGTGGTTACAACATTCCCTACTTATCCCATAATGTCTCACTGTGGAGCCTCGGCCTGGCAAAGCCTGCAGCATGTGAGAGCTTTAAGTGTATGGTTAGTGCCTATGACATCAGGCTGTCGCTGCTCAGAGCCATGCACTGAATTGCTTTAGTCTGTTTAGTTACCTAACTTGAAATCATGGCTTGGTTTTTGTTCTCTGACACCTTGTGCCTCTTTTGGCATTAATTTTCTCCAGGGTACTCTGCAGGTTTTAGTGCTTTTTCTCCAGATGTACTGGACAGCATTTTAAGGAGGCTTTTATGTGTAGTAGCTTTCTCTATACTTCACTCAACCCCCCTCCCAATTTGCTATGTGTACATTTGATTTACTTTCAAATCTCATTTAGGCTGCTACCAGCTTTTAAGTGGCTAACTGTGCAACCTTAATAACATCCAAATGCATTCTTCCTTATTTATTTTTTTCATGTTTTTAAAAAATAAACAGGAGAAAGTACACTAAGAAACAAGATGCTTCAGTCTCTCAAGATTTGAAATGCTCTTGCTTGTGGAAAAAAGCAAACAAACTTCAAATTCCATAATATAGGGATACATGACTAGACATGACCAGATTATTTTGGTTCCATGTTATTCAACTTGAAAACTAAGCAAAGACAACATTAGTTTATCGCACACATCTAGTTTTACTTAGTCCTTTGTAACTTACTCTAGATCTAGGTTTTTCAGTGCACATTCTAATTAACTGAAGAGAAAATATACAGCAACTTTCATGTAGTGAAACAGATGCTACTGATAATTTAAAAATGTAAAGTGTATTGCTATTTTGGAAGTCTGGCTACAAATATGGATAAGGCAATATACTAGTAGAACAGAAGAACATAAACACATGGGATAAGAAGATTAAAATTAATACACTATATACTCGACTGAAAAAGGTGGTTCTAGTCCAGACTTCTGGGTTTTGGACTAAGGTGTAGTTAACTATCCCCAGGAACATCAAAAGGCATGCGTACTTCATATCATTCAGAGAGTAACCAGTAGATTCCCTTGACACTAGCAAGGCTGCATCTGGAATACTGCAACCAGTTTTGGAACCCCAGTACAAGAATGGAGTTCATAAATTTAAGTCAAGCAGACAGCCACTGAGATGGTCAGAGGCTGAAGCACTTGCCCTTGAAGAGAGACTGAGGGAACAGGGCTTGTTTATCCTGAAGAAGAGACAGCTCTGGGAGGATCTAGCAGCAGTCTTTCTTGTAGTACTTACAAGGAGGTTACTGAGAAGACAGAGCCAGGCTTTTCCCAGAAGGGCCTGGTGGGAGGACAAGGGATCATGGTCATACACTGAAATAGTAGAGTTTTCAACTGTATATAAGAAAAAAGGTAATTGTGGGACAATTAGCATAGGAACAGTCTGTCCAGAGCAACAATGGAATCAGTTGTTGGAGATTTTCAAGACCAACTGGAAAAAGTGACAAGCAGCCCAGTGTCAACACTAAAACATTGACCATGCTTTGAGCAGGAGGCTGGACTACAGACCTGCTCAAACTCCCTTCCAGTATGAGTGATCTATGATTCTGTACAAATCCCAAACTCCACCAGATAGATAATCTCATCAAAGTATTGTATAAAAGTATTTTAGCCTTTCTGGTGAAGGGTATTTCATTTGTTTACTTAAGAAAATTAGAATGATAAATCAGAATGTTTTTATAAGCATAAGAAAAGAAGATGTAAGTCCTGACCATCTTAACTCATCTCTGCCACAAAAATAAAAGTTATAATGTTATTATAAAAATCAAATGGGAACACACAAAAAAAATTAACCTGATTTTGTGTAGGAAATATCTTCCCAGTTACAGTACAGAACAGAGAGGATCAGTCAATCCCTTTCCCTCTCAGTATGTGAAAAACTTTGGAGCAAAACACACAGTCTAACCATTCCCACGTATTACAAACCTCAAAAAAAAAAAAAAATCAATACCCTGTAGAGAACTTAAAACCTTTCCCAGAGAAACTAAGTGCCATAAAATCCTACAGTGTTGTGTTTCACAGGACAATAATGAGAGAGGTTTATGGCACCACGAATATTCTAGGTCATTGCAATAACAAGGCATCTCTTCAGTGAAGATGACTATGTTAAGGAGTGGGTGATAGCCTACACTATAAAGGAAGGGGAAAACATTATCCATGCCAATCTAATACACTAAGATACGTCTGTCTTACCGCACATTTGGCAAGTCCTTCAGCTTTTTGCAGACAAGTAAAATACACCAATAAAAGACTAAGAGTATCAATGCATTCTTCCCTACATTCTCTCTCTAGTTTGAGCCAATTTTTGATCTTTTGAAGATAGAGAGGGAAAACTCCAGAGCCAAATTTTACCTCCAGTTGTTAAGAAAAAATAAATCAGGTTTGGCAGGAGCCTTGAAGCATGGGCTTCATACATTATTAATTTAGCACAATAAACAGGATCAACAAGGAGTTGAGAATACCAACAAATAAGAAGTCTACAGACTTTTCAAACTGTCTGCAAACTGTAGACTTTTCACTCACAGGCAATTCTCCCTCCAAACCCAGTATGACCTATGTGACTCTGTGCAGTCATCTCAGTTTCAGAAAAAGTCTCCAAGCAAACAACAAAAAGCTGTTTTCAGACTGTGGTATAGCCATGCTATTAAATAAATAAACAATTGCATGTACTTTTTTTTTTTTTTCAGAAATTTCTTAGCTGTCAAATGCACATTGAATATAGTTTCAGCTGAAGAATAAATAGAATACATAATTCTGAAACCTAAAATCATACACATAACTGAGGAGAGGCAAATTTCCCTCACTCCTCCCAAAACAGAAACCAAAACAGCATCCATCACCGTGTTGCCAGGATATCAGACATATAAATCTCACTGTTCTCTGCCTTGACAGCTTTCAGATATACTTCACTTCAGATACACTTAACAAATGTGTAAACATGCTCACCACATCCCACCCGAGTAATTTAGTTTGATCCCAAGAGAAACAATGACCACTGCTTGGCCATTTTTATGTTAAGGCCCCAAAAGGGTGGGAATGAATAGAGACTTCATCCAGGCACTTTGCCAAAACTTTCTTAAGGTGCGTATGTGCGTATCATAAATAAATGTCATCAAGAGTCCAGATCAGCTCATTAAAAGAAAGAAAAAGAGAACAAAGTAATTACTTCACCCCTTTTATCACATTAAATACATTCTCCTTTACTTGCATAAGAGCACAGAGGTGTAATAATAGTGCCACCCTACTCACTGTAAAAGCACTCTTACTGCTTTTACAGTGAGAATTACTTTCAAAAGAAGTAGCCTTCAAATCTGAAGTTGATAAAACTGTGGTCACTTGGTATCTTTCTGCTGCAAGGGAAAACCACAGCTAGGGACTTCCCACCAAGAGTGCCATCTCCTGAATGTGCTTCAATTAAGGTGCAGTTAGCTCTGCTGTCTCTAGTGGAACTCTTCAAGGTCACAAAGAGTATCTTCATCAGGATCAGTAAATGGTAACTGGAAAATGAGAGGTAAGGCCCTAGCATGGACTTGGGGTGGAATGAGTAGCAGGCAGATTGTAAAGCACAGGAAAAACAAGTTGACATTACTGCGCTTCTTTACTGAGGCCTCCAACACTGAGCTGGATGGTGATTTCTGACCTCTGAATTTTCATTCCTAGCTAAACATATTCTTGGATGTTTTAAATACTTGGATCAAAGATTCAAATTCTAGGGACGCCTGACCAGCTAGAAATGGAAGTGTATCCAGGCCAAGGTTTCTCTTAAATCTTTCATTTTAGATTAGTTACTAAGGAAGGTGTAACTCGTTTGTATGTCATGTAATTGGTTTCTGCTACTGTGAAATCACTGGTACTACTGGCAACAAGTACCCTCATGAGGGTTTTTGTGTTATTTTATATTCCAGAAATATTTTCCTTACAAACTATCCTTCATTACAGTATGTAGATCTTCGGAGTACCTAGATATTCATGTCAGATTGTACTGAGTATTATTATAACAGGATCGCTTAAAGGATATACTGTAAATCAAAGGAAAAAAAAATCTGCTGCTGCTATAGCAAGTCCCCAGTGATACAATTTTCCATACTCTAGTGGTGCATTATAAATCAATGCAGAGGCAGTCTCTTAAAATAAGCATATGCTACCACTGATTCCTTGTATCAAGTCACACAATATTTTCAGTTTAACTTGTTGCCTAACTACTAGCACACCTGGGTAATACTGTTCCCAGGCAACACGGTATAAGCACAACAAGAATAAAGCAATGGAAATTTCAAGGCGGTGTTTTAGTAGAAGCCTTCTGAGAAGGAAAGGGAAATTGAGAATATAAGGCATTCAAACCACAGAACTCAAGGCATTAATAGAGCTTAATCCAGAAAAGGGTAAATCCTCAGGAAAAGGTCAAAGAGAAAGTAAAACCAATTATGAGAACATTAAAGATAAAAATAGCTAATACAGCATCTGTTTTCATGAAGATATGTGTATATATATAGAAAAGAGAATATGTGTCATCTTAGAAACCTACCAAGATTACCAGGGCAAACCAGTGTTTACTTAGGAATATCTATGAACTCTTTTCTGTGGGCTTCCAGGGCTGTCAGGAGTGCCTGGACAATCACTGTGGTTCAGAGCTGCTGAGCTGCGCCAGGACTGCGGGCTGAGGAGCCCTCTGAGGCCACGGAGAATTTTGGCCTCTCATAGACATCCTGCAATCTATGCATGTCCAAGGAGACCCAGAGACTAAGCAGGCTGAACTTCTTACCCACTCCATCCTCTGTGATTTGGGGAAAACTCGAAGCATAGTTTCCAAATAAGCAGCAAAGGCATGGAGGATGGTATTCCTCTGCTAAAAGCAATCTGGCACATTGAAGGAGGTCTAGGTTTAAAAGCTATGTAGTTAGGCTTGAATTTAGGCAGATATCCTAAAGCAGCTGAAAGGGGGGAGTGGGGAGGAAGAAAGAGAAAAAAACTCCAGCCCCCTCACCACACATTTTCTTGTGGTCTGTGTCTTCCTAGCTCTGTAAAAAAAAAAAAAAAAAGAAATTCTTAGGAATCATCCAGTGTACATTTTCTTCCATCTGCGTCTTCCTTGCTTTGTGAAAAGTATTCTCAGGAATCTTATAGTTTGGTGAAGGCATGTAAAGGTTGCACTCCTGAGAACAGTCAGTATCACTGCTGTGCACAAAAATGCTGTCCACGTTCTGATATAGAGTTAATACCTCCAGATTCTATTTTAAGATAAAAAATTGGCACGGGGAGCCTATTCTACCAGCCTTAGTTATGCAACTCCCATCACATGTAATTTTACACAAATGTGATGTGGCTTTGAGAGGACAACTATGCCTAGTTCAGTTTGGTAAACCTGAATTGTAACTGAATTTATTTCAATAGTCTTAGGTCCAAGGAGCATCAAGAAATATTCCACCCCTTCCTAATGCTGGTGGTGATTCCTACCAAGCAAGTTGCAGAAATGGGTTTATGTTCTCATAGTGCAGCCTGTTGGTCTGCAGTGCCCAAAGGGGAGGGGGACAGGCTGTAAGGCAGCTCTGGGGTAAATTGGCTGGGAGGCCCCATGGAAGCCATGAGGGACACTGTGGAAAGGTCTGTGCCACCTTGCAGGGGAGTATGGGTGTAAGGTGTGGGGATAGACAGAATGGGGAAAATCAGGGCTGAGACTACTAAGATGAAGTTGGGTGAGGTTTCCATCTCAGGGAGCAGGACAGTACACGTGACTCCCATAAGAGTGTGGGGTGGCAGGGTAGTTGATGGGCAAAAGGAGCAAAATATATGGCAACTGGTTAAATACAGGTGTCCTGGTTTTGCTAGGATAGAGTTAATTTTCTTCTCAGTAGTTAGAAGAGCTGTGTTTTGGTTTCAGTTCAGACTTGCTATGAGAACATCGTTGATAAAAGTACTGATGTTATTAGTTGCTGCTGGAGCTCAAGGCCATCATGTTTGGCTGTTCACAGCTGCATTAGGACTGGGAGGGAGAAACATAGTGAATAGCAAACCCAGAACTGACATTTGGATGTGCCAATGAGATATTCCATATCATACCACGTCATGTTTAGTATATTATCTGCGACTGACTGGAAAGAGAGGGAGGGAGTCGCACAGGTTTTGCTCAGGTTCTCGC
>NW_010322453.1:71481-86602 GCF_000700745.2 Antrostomus carolinensis
CCCCTGGAGGTGGGGGGAAGTGGGTGAACAGCTGTGTTGGCTGCTAGCCAAGTGAAACCACCACAATCCCTGAGGTAAAGGGGTTATTAATCACTGAGTGCATCACCAGAAGAATGTAAAAGGACAAAAATTCGTTATGTCAGCATGTCATGACACTGGAATAAAAGTGGACTCCTTATACTTTTCAAATAAATATTTTCACGTCTTTTTCATTTCCTGTTCATATTATTTTGGTGCACTGTGATTTAAATACATAAATTTGCAAGAGAAAATCTGTCACCAGAAGTCCAGACACTGTGTTACCTTTCCTGACACTGGTAACAACATTGAGCAATAAGGGTTGCTACCATTAAAATACAGACATATTGTAAAAGCCAGTGGCAAAATGTTCTAAACTGGATTACCTTACTAGCAACATTAGTAAAGTGTTTCTTGTGTTTTGCAAGAGATTTCTATGAGGTACTTACCGGAAGACTCAAAAATTCATTAAAGTAGTCCACAAGCATATCATCTGTGGCTAAGCATTCTTCCTACAGAGAGACAAAACCACAAAGCAAGGCTTGTACTAATCTGTGCTAACATGATTTGAATACGTTATTGCCTCACATAATGACTTTTTCATGAGATATGACACACAAACTTTTGCAAAATGTTATTTCCCACTTTTAAGAATATAATCATTGCATCATTGTTATATTCTAGCCATTGCACACCACTGAGATCCTTAGCAATTTAAAAAACACTCATGAAGGTGAATCCTTTGCCAAGAAATTTACAGATAAAGCCTTCATAAACCAAAGGGCATCTAAATGCTGGAAAACTGAATGTTTACTTTTGAAAAAATGTGCATAAGCCAACAGTCTAGAAATTCCCCACTTACACTTTTCTCTCTCCCACCTGGAAAGGGTTGGGGGTGGAAAGATGAAAGTTCACCAGAGCCTGCTTCTGCTCCCACACTGCTGCTTAGGGATGTTTGGAGGCATGTTGGGGAATAAAAGGGAGTTCATCAATCTATAATTTGGCTCACCAAGCAAGCAGTATATGCCATACTTGGAATCACACATATGGAAGGCTTCCTGCTGCCCTTATTGGAAGACTACATCTGCAGGTATGTTTGTACCCTTTCTGACCTCTGCATATAAAATACTGCTAACAAGACTCAAAAACTGTAGAACAGATTTTTTAATTATTATTATTATTTGCTATTGAAAAATCAATAAATATGGATCCCAGTCTTACTCCTATGGTACGCGATACCACCACACCCCCATTTCAGTTCAACCAAAGGTAAAAGTAGACCACTATTCCACTGGTCTTCAGAAATCTGGCTTCAGTATAATGAAGACTTCTGAACAGTTTTTAATAGTTTCGGTTTCTTGGATATTCTGTTATTTCTGCCTTGCAACACAAGGAGAACACACCTAAATGAAATGTATTTTTTGATATTAGCAAAAGTCTTGTGACACAAATTTTTTTCTCTTTCTTAAGTTCATAGCAGTGAAATGCGCTAGTGAGGAATAGCATTAAAGAGAAGTTATGCACAGTGTATGTGGTATCACTTGTAGGCAGGCAGTATCTTGATCCAAATTCCACAGTGTCTAACCTAAATAGAGACAGCTTGCACTCAAGTAAGGACAAAATCTTGAACTAATGTAGAATCACAGAATCTCCTGGTTGGAAAAGACCTCTGGGATCAAGTCCAACCGTACCAGTCCACTACTAAACCATATCTCCGAGCTCCCCATCTAGCCATCTTTTAAACACCTCCAGGGATTCTGACTCAACCACTTCCCTAGGCAGCCCGTTCCAGTACCTGATAACCCTTTCTGTGAAGAAGTACTTCCTGACATCCAATCTGTACCTCCCTTGGTACAACTTAAGGCCATTGCCTCTTGTTCTATCACTAGTTACCTGGGAGAAAAGACACACACCTGCCTCCCTACAGCCTCCTTTCAGGTAGTTGTAGACAGCAATTAGGTCTCCTCTCAGCCTCCTCTTCTCCAGGCTAAACAACCCCAGTTCCCTCAGCCACTCCTCATCACGCTTGTTTTCTCACCCCTTCACCAGCTTCATTGCCCTTCTCTGGACATGCTCCAGTGTCTCCATGTCCTTCTTGTAATGAGAGGCCCAAAACTGGACATAGTATTCAAGGTGTGACTTCACCAATGCTGAGTACAGGGGAAGGATGACTTCCCTGGTCCTGCTGGCCACACTGTTTTTGATACAGGCCAGGATGTTATTGGCCTTTTTGGCCACCTGAGCACACTGCTGGCTCATGTTCAGCCGCCTGTCAACCAACACCCCCAGGTCCTTTTCCGCCAGGCAGCTTTCCAGCCACTCCTCCCCAAGCCTGTAGCATTGCATGGGGTACTTTAATACTTGTACTTTAATATGAACTCAGGAAGGCCCCTATGTGCTGCATGACAAGTCAGAACCAGACCTGACAGTGTTTGTCCAGCCTTAGTCTGCCAGCATTGATTCCTTAGCACTTGTGGTTGCTGCTGTGACCAATATAGGACAGGCAAGTCAGCTCATGCTCATTCCTGGAAAACTCTTGAAAGCAAGGCTTTCTGGGCTACAGAGAGTGTGCTTTATTTGGATCATAGGCCTATGGTCCAAAGCAGTTGCAGTACCATGGACCCAGAAATGTTAGGACACTGGTTAAATAGAAGAATTTAGCAAAGTATCTAACCCAAAGCATTTTGAAGTCAATAGAAAATCTGCTAGGCAATCAGTCACATCTAGAAATCTCAATCCAGCAAGCGTTAACACAATTAACCAAAAAAAAAAAAATCATTAGAAAAAGCTTCAGTCTGCCTCATGCTTGGTTTGAGCAATGCATAATTAGATTTGACACTGATAAGGATGAATCTGAAGATGGCTAGATGTGATAATACCCCATGTGAATATTTTATTGTTTCAAAGGACTTACTCAAAACAATTAATTTATTACTGCTGAAGTATAAGCTCTTTAAGAATATGCAGGTAACGTGTTTTTCATTTGCCAAGGATATAATTCTCTGTAGTCCCATATAATGGCAAGAAATGTTAACACAGTGGTTGATTAATCACTAAAAGATTTATGATGCTATTGATGCAAGCTTTACTACTTACTGATCTTACTGCATCTATACACAATATACTTTCCTCTGGCATTTTTTGTGGACAGTCTTATTTTTGTTTGAAAGCATAGCTGCACTTTTGTATTTGCACATTATAGGTTATGGAATTGCATATGCAACACTATAGCTTAGACTTTTGTGTCAGGAAGCATTTTGCTTCATCCCATGCCATCTTTCCTGCAGTATGGTCCAAATTATGACTAGAAAAAGCTGCCTTACAATTGCAACTGGAGGATAAAGTGTGCTAAAAATTGTTCCAAAACTGCAGTTTTGCCTTCATGCAATTTGCTTACAAGTAGGAAAATCCTAGGCCTAATTTCTGACACTCTTTTAACATTGAAAGGAAAGTCAAGTTTCCAAAAAATTTTTTTTTCACTTTTTTTTGCTCTACAGTTGCATGACAAAGTGAATGATCAAGCTTTATAAAGCATACTTACAAACACTTCTTCTGTTATACATGGAGGCTCTGAAACACAAAAATGAAATATCACATGTTATCCAAGCAATACAATCAAGTTTGTTCAACTATGAGTACTGAACAGAAACAAAAAGCAGTGAGGCATGACAATCTTCCTGCATATTCTGAAATAAAATAACTCAGCCTGAGGTAACAAAATAAACTCTAAGAACATGCAGTAATTTTGACCCGTGCTTTAAAATCTTCAGTATCACAAGAATGATTTAGATATAATGAAAGTATTATTTAACTAGATTATTTATCATACATATCAATTAACTTTTTGTCAGCTTTCCTCTGCTAAATTGATTACTAGAAGCTTGCTGGTTTTAATGAAAATATAGATTTGTATGAGACTCTGGGAGCCTTGAACAGCAGATATTACTAATCATATGATAAAATTAAAAAAAAAAAAAAAGCAATTGTGGGTGTTCCGAGACAGCCAAATCTCACTCGTTCTAGGAGAACATTCAAATTTTTGTGATGCCATTTGAAAGTAGTACAGTTCTCTCTTCAGATTAATGAATTTTGCTGGGCAAGTTTCAACCTAGCAGTTCAAAATCTCCCTCCTTTGAATCAACACGTCTGTACCTGAAACAATCACCCTTGGGTCAGAGTCCCTTGTCTAACACAGAGTCAGTCCATCATCACCCGGCGTGCAGAGCACTACGTACCAGTGGTAAGCCTCTTCGACTGCATCCTGGATCCACATACATCAGGGCTGGCACCCACATCTGCAAGCTTATGGCCTCCTTTCCAAAGGTGAAATCCTTGACTGCAGACCAGAAACAGAAGTTGCAGAGCCCATGGGCCTGGCTGGGGACTGCTGGCCCGCAGCAGGGCAGGCTGGCTCTGCTGTAGGCCCCACAGCAGAGGTTGCCAGGTTGCTATGGCGCTGCAAACAACGTGCGAGGCGAGCCCAGCGCTAAGCAAACGCTCCTGCTACGCTGACGCAAAGCCGATCCGGTCTCCCTGAGACAGACTCGGCTATCAGGCACCGATGATATGGTTCCAAAAGACATGCCTGTGAACTAGGAATTTCACAGAATCATAGAATGGTTTGGGTTGGAAGGAACCTTAAAATCACCCAGTTCCAACCCCCTGCCATCAGCAGGGACACCTTCCAGTAGACCAGGTTGCTCAAAGCCTCCTCCAACCTGGCCTTCAACACTTCCAGGGAGGGGGCATCCACAGCTTCTCTGATGATATTTGCAGCAAGAAATTAAATTAAATGCTCCTTTCTCAGCTGGCCTAGGCAGTTCTTAGTCCAAAATTACATTCTGCCTTCTCCTATGTTCGCAAAACCCTCCAGGCATGTGAGATTTTCCCTTAAAATAATAATCTCAAAACATACAATTAATTAAAAATGGATTTACACTACATATCAAATAATTCTGCATCTGTAAGTGGACTATGAGGCTTGATCACAAGTAACAAAGTCAGTCCTATGATAGAGAACTTCTACTGCAGCCAAGTAAGAAATGGCAAGGAGCTTCATATTGCTGAGACTGAGATGAAACCTGGGCTGTTTCTTAACAGGTACATTGTGATGTACCAGAAACAGAACCTGCAGCCTTGTTAATGGCCTTACTCCCTTTTCCTGCTGCCAGAAATCCAAAGGCAACAGCATTTTCCCTTAGTTAGGGAGTTTATAAATAGCCTATGTGGAAGGAGAAAAGACATTAAGAGGCATAGAAGAGAATCTACTCCCAGAATGCTCTGCTCAGGAAGTGCCCAGAATCATAGTGGCTGGAAAAGACCTTTAAGATCATCAAATCCAACCATTAACCTATCACTACCAATCCCATCTCTAAACCATGTCCCTAATCACCTCATCAACCCGTCTTTTAAACACCACCAGCGATGGTGACCCCACCACTTCCCTGGGCAGCCTGTTCCAATGTTTGACTCCCATTCCCAGGAAACTCTATCACTTGTGCTGCCTTTCACAGAACAGTATAGTCTCTCTAGTCATGCTCTTCAGCTGTGAAAATAGTTTCATTTTAATTCATATATTACTCTGGTGGAACTGTGATCAAGTAAAAACAGAACAAATGCACATGCTCAGGGACTACTGGTTAAAGTCCAGGAATTGATGACTGAAAAATGAACAAGCAGCAAATCAAATATCAGAGAGGCAGGGAAAATGGCTTCATGTCATAGAAACACATAGTATTTTGTTCCCTCTACTGCAAATGTGCATTCCCACTCCTGGGGAATGCACATTTGCAGTAGAGGGTGCAAAATACTATGTGTCTGCCCAAATAACACAATCACTGCTTTAATTACTAAGTGTCAGAATTATGCCTCTTCTGATTATCTTGGTGGAATGTTTTTAGCTGTCTAATTAGCTTTTTAGGGTGGATTGTTTTGTGGGTTTTTATAACTTAAGATAAGAACAGTATTTCCAAAGACCTAAATGATAAACTGAATAATATCATGGCCAAGATACACATTTCATATATATTCATATATATATATATATGAAGAGCATGTTCAGCAGAAGCAAAAAATAAAATATGAAGATTCAAACTTAAGGACAAGGGACAAACTTATGGACAATTTAAATAGCATAATTAGTATTTTGATGAAGCATTAACGACCCTTAAGTTCTCTGTATGCAGATTCTACTCAATAAGAGACAACAAACAGTAGGTTAAAACTGAATGGCATACATTTAAATACATGATTTCTTAGTGACATGTCAGAACACGTTCTATTGTGAACATGAAATATTGTACTCAATGTATATATAAGAGAAATATGCACGACAAGATAGCCCATAAAAGGTAAGATGAAACCCTTCCAACAGGCAGAAGAATTGCAGTGCATGGTATATGAGATTGCATTGTCTCATAACCAAACAATATGATTTCAAATGCTAAAGCTAATGTCCATTCCCCTATTTTGTATGTGTGCATGTTTCAGTCCTGATTTTATACTGCCAGTTAAATGCCCACCAGCTAATGAAGCTGAGATATAAAGATTAAGCTAACTTTCCTCCTTTTTGACATTTTTCTCTTTTCATGCTCTTCTCTTATTTTGATTTTGATGATTATTTATCTAAGTAGAACTGTAGACCCACAGAAGGTTTCATAAATATAGTCAAAGCCATGATCTATCCCAAAAAGCATCTGATCTTGTAGAAAAGATGAATGGCTAGACAGGATAAAGAGTAGGTTCTAAAAAAGGTGGTATCAGTAAAATTCTAGACAAGAGAAAGTAAAAAGATTTTAAGTAGGTTTCAAATTATTAGCATTTTGAGAAAATGGTAATCTAGCAGAAGGCCCAGTACAGGAAGAGATCTGCACTGGAAGACAAATGGGAAGAAAAAAATGTATCAGTCCTCTCCATCCCTGCTGGCATCTCCCTCTTCTGCTCATTCCTGAAGAGCCATTTGGAGAGGTGAACTTTCAGTCAAGACTTTAATCTGTCATTGTCCCTTTCCTCCACACTTCTCAGAAATTTGTGCTTTCAAACATTTACCAGGGAAAGTGTTTCAAAGTGTGAGTCAGTCAAATCAGACACAAACTGCTGAGACAACTCTGCACTCGAAGAAACAAGTGTATAAGCTATGCCAGCTTGCTGAGTGAACAAGTCTCCTCCTTGTGACTTGCTCAAGACAAGACATAAATTGGGTGGCTTTATTAAAGCCAAATGTGCACTTGTGTTTTCAGGTGTTAACCTGTGTTTGATTCCTGGCACTGGTTACAGTGAAGTCATGAACATCTCCATAATTAATTACTCATTCAAAAAATAGCAAATGCTATTTAAAAAAATGCATATAGGCATCTAGAGGGATCTCCGAGGGCAGCTATGAACTAATTCCCACTGATTTTCAGTAGCAACTCCCCACCTTAGAAATAGGTGGGCATTTCATCATGCGATATTTTTAAAATCTAAATATCTTTACAGAAATTCAATTTTAGTTAAATGTAACTACTCTTTCTTCTTTGGATGATTGCCACATACATTTTAGCTTTCACATTTGAAAGTGGCAATCTCAAACTGGAAACAGGTGCTAAGAAACCTATTTAAATATTGACCACAGAACTGTCAAAATGGAAGTCAGATCCTGAGAGGAAAGCTCAAGTTGATCATCAGCTAGCTCACCCTTAAATGCCTTAAATTGTTCTGTTGGCAAAATGGCAGAAGCTGCCTGTTGTGGTAGCACAGCCTCTGTGTGTTCAATCTGATAGATCTAGTTTACAGCACAGTTTAATGCAATTCTCTGGCTGTCAGAAAAATCATACAGACTCCCGAGGAAACAGTTATCGAGAAAATGAGCACTCAAGATAATTTGGAAAAGAGGAAAAATAAAACAAACAGTCCTGAAGATTTTTTTTTTTTAAAGTACTTAAAAATAAATTAGGAAGGGCTAAATTGTAAAGGAAAAGATGTAACATAGCTTTGATCTGTCAACATTAGAAACCTTTTAGTAGTGGAGGAGACTGTCAGAAGGAATGCAGATCCGAAGAGCTTGGCCTCTCCAGAAGTCTCCGTTGGGATAGTCACTGGAGAATATGCCTTGACGTGTCTATGTCACCAATGGCCCAAGGATTCCTATAACAATCTTATTCTCCCAGGACAATGTAGAGGTGTTTTAACAAGTTTAAAGGCCTTAAATAAAGTTTAATTTCCCTTTGCTTAGTATGGGACTTGGAAAAGATAAAAGGAATAGAGGCATACCTGGAAAGTGAACTGGAATTTGGAAGGATCAGTAAATTTGTGATATACATTCATACTCACTACCTCATACATGCCAGCTACCTGCTTCATACCTGCAGTCATCTGATACCTTCAGAAATTTTTATTAGTGTCTTAAGAGATAACTGCTAGAGCTTTAGAATAATATCACACTATCTTTTCTAATTTAGGAAAGGAGCATTAAGACTTAATTGAAAAGTCTGTTCAGCAAGATTGTGGTAGATTGAAGAAGTGTATTAAAAATAAACTAATTCTAAGAAGACAAGATGAAAATCAGGAAAGTACTAGACCCACAGCTATTAAACCACATACAAGATAAAAAAAATGGGCATGGTGCATAAGTTTAAGGCAAGGCAGAGGGAGTTTATTTCTAGCAACCCTACTAGAGTTAACATAGCATAGCTTTTGCCTGAAACATAAAATACAGATCAGAAGAAACTATGACAGTTATTTCTCACAGAGATTTCACTATCACGGGATGTATCAGGTATTTTGGCACTATGTACAAAAAATTGCATTCTCACTATCTCTTCTCTGTTTTTCACATGGATAAACTGGAGTCATGTTTTCTAATAAATTTTGGCTGTGCTAATTTAAGCTTTGCAAGTTTACCACCACTTTTTACTTTTATCTGTGCAAGCAAATTTCATGACAATTTTTTTTTTCCTAGGGTTACTTGTAGCTGGGTTTAAGTCAGGTTGGTTCTTTGATCTTGGCTTAACAGGTGTTCTAGCCAACTAAGGTGGCAGTGCAAGAGGCATATGAAGAAGCTTCAGCAGATAGGAATAACATATGCCAGTAATTCCAAACATGTCCTTTAACAAGATCATTTCCCAGCAGTAGGTGGCACATGCCCAAAAAGAAACACTGAATGCATGCATCTCTTTCCAGTCTTGCTGTTACAATCAAACAGATGTCAACAACTGTTCCCAAACCCAGGATTCCCCAGCTAAGAGCTGTTACCCATGTGAGATATTACTGATGCACCAAACCTGTGGATGGCAACAGTCCTGTTTGAGACGGCACATCCCACTGACCAACATTTCCCAGCTTTTTGTGTTATAGTGCTGTAACTGCTTGTGTAGCTGTGTAATGACACAGATCGAGAGACTGATCCAGCTAAAAAAAAAAAATGAGGAGGAAAGGAAAAAAGTATTTCATGTACATCAGCTTCCAGAACACAGCAGTGTCAATATAACAGGTATTAAGAATGGTATAAGAATCCATAGCTAATGCTCCTTAAGATTTCAATAATGCTTCAGAAAAGCATGCAAAATTACAGCCTTCTTATTTTGTAGGTACTCTACTTTGCTACCTATGGTTCTCTTGGACTCCAGAAGTACCTAGTTAAAGAATAAAGAAGACATTAAGTTCCCAAATTCTCACCCAGTCTTCATTTAACAGACTAAAACCAGGAAAATGCTGCTACTCTGATATTGCTTAAAATATCTTATGTGGCATTATTTAATCCCTTCCCAATTTTGAGTTTAAAAAAAAAAAAAATGTTTTCTTTCCTTTTTCACTAAAGCCAGATTCATCAATCAAGTATTATTAAAATAGATACAATAAGATTTTTTTCCTATCAACATTTTAAATCATAATAGATTGAGGAAGCATATGTAGATTATCCATATTTTGTAAAACTATCTTGGATTTTATTATCAAACACATTTTCTATAGCTAGGAAATAAAGTCCAGAGCATGCAGCTCTTCAAACTATCAATCCTCAAATACTTCAACTGCAACACTTCCATGAAAAAGTTACATTTTGTACCCAGCACCAGGCTGGCATGGAGACTGCCAGACAACCCAAGTCCAGGGCTGAGGAAAGAACTGACCCAGCAGGCACTATTTAGGCCAGTCTTGCTTGGTTGCTGTAGGACCTGGCTGTGTGCCCAGCATGGCTTCACCCTGTAAAGGAGGCCCTGGAGAAGTAATACCATCTGAATTGCTTCTCAGGATGCCACTTTTCTCTTCAAGATTTTGGTATTCAGCTCCTGGGGGCAGGAATTATGGCCACCCTTGCTTTAAGCTGTTCAAAACATTTTGAATTTGTAACGTGTTGGTGTGTAGGAGTTAAAGCAAGAAAAACCACTGAAGTTCTGTTCTGTAAGAAAAATCTTTGGTGCCCCCTTGTGATAAAATGTTTTTATCAACGGAATGTATGCATTTGAAAACAAGGACTATTTTCAGTGCGGAAAGTAGTTCAACCCTTAAGATAGTTTCACATTTAAGTTAGCTAATTGAGCAAAGCATTTCAAGAAATAGTTTGTTTTCTTGTTATCCATTCTGTGTTGTATGACATTCTCCCTGAACGACTCTATGACAATTATTTAAACCAAGGAAAAAGTCCAAAACAGGAACTTAAACGGTGCACCAGTGAGCATTTCTGTTTGGAGCAGAAAACAGAACCTATATCTTGCCCTTCCAAAAAAAAATAATGCTGCCTCTTACTATGGCCACTTGGGATACAAAGCCTTGAAACAATTTCTCAACAGAAACATTTCCAACAGCAAGGCTGGAAAATAACTGCAACTGAGTAATAGTTTTTGTACACCACAGAGTACACAATGGGAAAAGGATAAAAGAAAATTGAACCTGAAACTCCAATATTTTGGAGTTCTGCTTTTGTACAAATTTTTTCCAAAGATGGGAGAATGCTCTCAATACAAACAAAATTCATGTTTAAAAGCCAAAGGTGTTGCTATTGCCACAATCTGTGTAGCATCTAATCTATCAAAACATGCACCAGGAAAACATGGTGAATTCATACCAGAGGAAAAGTTCATTTTGTATCCCAATGGCCTACATATAGGCCAGGTATCGAGCCACCGAGTTCTGGCAGAGCAAGGCATTGCTACCAGATGTGTTCTTCAGGCCTCAAATAATGTGTTACACCCTATTCATTACCTGGGGAATTTTAGTGTCTGCTCAGTGACCATGAGGTAGGAGTCATCCATTTAGTCAACAGCAGCACTTTAGGATGATAATTAATATTTTTTCTAAAGTAGAAGACCACTGCACAACTGCTGACTAATTCTGCAATAACATTGCAGATCTAAATGAACTTTTAGCAAGTGTCACTATGTTTATCTAGGGTACTATTACTTCCCAGCTAGCTGTCCCTCTTTGGCCAAAAGTTATTATCCTCCTACCACTTCAGCTGGTTCTAGTCATGACACAATGTCTAAGTTTAAACAACTTACAGAAATAGGTTTTTCACTATGATTCAGGACTGAAAAGAAGCACAGTTTCCACATCCCATTTGCCAGAGGTTAAAGGTGCCTACAGAATTAAGACATGACAACCCATGCACAACAACTGTTTTCAGAATGAGTTAGAATGCAGAGGGGAAAAATTAGGACTTTTAACACATAAACTCCGGTGTCCAAATCAGAGATCTATTTTCATATGAAGCTTCTAGTATTCAACATCAATATTTGTGAGTTCACTCAGAACACCGTGCCATCCATATTTTCAGCTGAAGAGCTGGTTTCTTTACTACTCATCCATTAGCACCGAGCTCAATAAGGCCTTACTAGCATTTAAGACTCTGAGTTTGGGCAGGTTCTAACACTGTACAGAGGCTTGCCAAAGTTAAAAGGAGAAAAATATGTTAAGTCTTTTCATAATGAGAATTTCAACTAATCAGAGCTCAGGAAGTCAGAAAGTAAAATCAAGCTTGTTGTTTAACTGAAAATAAACACATCATTCCCAAGAAGGAGTCATTTTGTTGGGGCATCTGACAAGTGATAACAGAATCTTCTAGATGTTTGCATCAAAAATCCCTATAAGATTCACTACAGCCAAAGAATTTGCACTTGTAAAAGTATAATATAATCACACCAAATACTAGATCACTACAAGTATGAAGTAGAGAAAGAAAAAAGCCTGAAACTTAGTAGTACAGTTATGTACTTAAGTACAAGGTTGCACACTGATGATTCAGTAAGAATTTATGGAAAAAATCTTTTCAAAATTTGTGAGAGAAGTATGTGGAAGTACTACACCTAGTGACTAAATTGTGATTGTACAGAAGAGATAAAATAAATGCTAGTCCTAGTATGCAATGGTCAGAGCATTTCTGGTAGAGAAAACAAAGCCCTAATATTTAATAGAATCACAGAATGGTTTGGGTTGGAAGGGACCTTAAAGATTGTCTAGTTCCAACCCCCCTGCCATCAGCAGGGACATCCCCCCACTAGATCTGATTTCTCAAAGCCTCATCCAACCTGGCCTTAAACACATCCAGGGAGGGGGCATCCACAGGTTCTCTGGGCAACCTGTTCCAGTGTCTCACCACCACAAGGTGTTCAGGTTTTACCTAGAATACTGGTTGCACAGTTTCCAAGACTAGATTCCAATGGAAACAGTGAAAAGTCATTAAGACAATCCAAGAAACAGAGGTTGTATCTAAGAGATGACACTAAATTCAAAGTTTTTTGTCAATGAAATAAAGAGTGAGTGGGTATTTATACTACACAATCTTAGCACTGGGGAAAAAAGTCTAAGAGGAGGAACAAATGTATAGAATAGCTGCTTTAATAGCAATGCTGAAAAAAAAAAAAGGTAACTGGTTAAGTGAATAGTTATCTGGAATAGGTCTCCAAGAAAAAGGCCATGAGACAGTATTCTACCCAGTTTTAAGACAGAACTTCATGAGTTGACATAAGAGCTTGGCGCTAGACTCTAGGAGTCCCTTTCCAATCTGACACTCCTGTATTTCTTCATGTGCCTATGAAAACAGAAAGAAAAGGAATTACTTCTTGTATTAAAATTAACCTAAATGGCCTAAATTGCCTAAGGGGTACTAATGAATAACTAATATATGGAATAGGAAAATAATCTGACAGATGTTGATGAGCTCCTTAATTTAATGAACAAAAATTTTTAATCATTTTTAGGTAGTTAGTGATAGAACATACTAACATTCTCCGTCCTATAAACAAATCAAAAGATTTATAACATTTTTTGCCTAAGCTCTTCCATACTTGTCACCAAGGAAAGAATGATCAGAGACTTAAGTAATTTCAATTTCCTTCTCACAGACCACTTGAGGTTTATGGTTGCTGCTCCAAAAAACAGATTTATGAAGTACAATTCTTGCAGCAACATCTGTCAGCACCAAAAGGTTACTTATAAGAATTATTTTTTAGAATTTAAACCCACAGCTCTGGCTCAAGCCATCACCTTCAGAAATGTAAAAGCATTCCCTGGGCTTCCTTTGTAAGCAGTATCACTCCTCCCACTATAGATCATGCCTGTCTGAAGGGAAATAAGGATTTCAAAAATAACGTTTTCAGCAGCAAATAAACCCAATATTATCTTGAACATTTAATTTTATTCTCATTATCCCCATCTTCCAGAGTGAAAGACAATTAACTTCTCCTTTTCCAACTATCTGTTGTCAATTGTAAGAAAAATTATTGAGATGGAGAATAATCACAGGCAGGATATTTTATGAATCTCTTCATCATTGTCCATTCTACCCAAGGACCACTTTTGCATCCTCCTTCTCTGTGCTAGCTAGAAGTATTAGTACCTGATCCTGAGTCTCTGAGAATTAATTCAGCCCAGTAGAAAGAAAGATGCTGGATGTAAATCCCTAAATTCCCAACAGTCATGGAATGTTTCTTTGCCTGGTGGGTTGGGGTTTTTTGTTTGGTTTTTTGGGGGGTGGGGTTGGGGGAAGAGGTGTTTGGTTTCTGTTTTTTGGATGGGGTTTCTTTGTTTTTTTCTTGCAGGGGTGAGGGGGGTGGGGTGGTTGGTTTTTTGTGTGGTTTGGTGTTATTTTTCTGGTTGTTTCTTTGCTTGTTTTTAACAAAGTAGGAACCTATGTTCCATTGCTGTTTTATTCGAGTCCAGATTCATATAACTTAGTGGTAGCTGATGTAGTCTGAAGGGTACAGTATGCAGAAAAAGCATACTAACAGGGATTAAAAAAAAAGTTGCTTCCACTCTCCTACCCTGAAGATTTAATTTCTGTCAATAAAGTAATTCAATATGATGAAAGAATTTTTATTCCTTTCACCCAAACAGGCTTTCACAGGCTATTAGATAACTATAACATACCTGGTGTTCTATTAGATATCTTATCCTTTACCCACACACTAACTATATTGCTATTTTATTTATCCCTTGTGTCAAGATACAAAGCTAATGTTATAAAAAAAAAAAAAAAAATCACTGTTAGAGAGGAGCATTACCCATAGACAAGATGTCTGGCTTCCTCACTTCCCACCACCTCTGGTGTAGCAGTGGATGACAGCAGAGAACTTGTTTCACCTGAACATCAGAGCATAGTTATATTCATGATAGACCTCACTGAACAATAGACACTTGATTCAAGAAGATATTTTTTTTGTGAGACAGATTTAGAAGGGAAAAATCTTTTAAACGTGCCAAAACAGAGGGGGAAAAAAAAAGTTTAAAATTGTGAAATAGGATTCAAGTATTTTTTTCCTCTCAAACTACTCCTTGTTGGATGAACACTGTAGATGTCAAAGATACTACCTTTAAAAACAAATAATGCCTATACCAAAGGCAATTTACCACTCCTATTCTCCCTGAATAATTCAGATTTTAGCAAAAGCAAACTCTTTGGATAAGGTCACACATCTCTTATTAGAATTTTTTCCTCAAATGGAAAGGATACTTAACAGATTCTTAAACTGAATTCCCATATGGCTTTCCATTCAAATGTGCACCTGTTTCAGAAATACTGTTGTTAACATTTTCAAAACAAGACTTGCACCTCACATATTTATGGACTGAACAGCAACACCGCACATCAGAAGGTGAGCTAAATCATAGAATTGTTTGGGTTGGAAGGGAC
>NW_010322454.1:0-34533 GCF_000700745.2 Antrostomus carolinensis
CCCACAGCACCTGACCAAGCAGATCCCTGAAACTGTTAAAATCTGCTCTCCTGAAATCCAGGCTGGTGAGCTTACAGAGTGTCTTCCTCACTGTCCTAAGGATCTCAAATTCTACCATTTCATGGTTTCTGCAACCAAGACTGCAGAGAGCTTCACATTCCACACCAGCCTTTCTTTGTTGGTGAGAACAAGGTCCAGCGTGGCACTTCTTGTCGGTTCCTCAACCACTTGGAGAAGGAAGTTGTCATCAATGCATTCCAGGAACTGCTTGGATTGTTTGTGGTCTGCTGTGTTGTCCCTCCAACAGATATTGGGGTGGTTGAAGTCCCCCATGAGGACCAGGGCTTGTGAATCTGAAGCTGTTCCTGTGTGCCTATAGAGAGCTTCAGCTGCTTGGTCTCCCTGGTCTGGCGGCCTGTAGCAGACCCCCCCAGTAACATCCCCTTTCCCTGTCTTCCCTTGAATCCTGACCCATAAGCTCTTGGTTAGCTCCACATCCATCTCCAGGTGGAGCTACATATACTCCAGCTGGTTGTTGACACAGAGGGCAACACCCCCTCCTCGTCTCCCCTGCCTGTCCTTCCTGAAGAGCCTGTATCCTTCCATTCCAACACTCCAGTCATGGGAGCCATCCCACCATGTCTCCGTGATGTCAATTAGGTTGTAGCTCTGCAGGCGTACATGCATCTCCCAACTCCTCTTGTTTATTCCCCAATCACCAGTAAACAGTCCCATAGGAGCCAGCAGGGAAACACAAGTTTGCTGTACAACTGAGATGAAAGCAGCTATAACCATTTTTCTACTACTCTGTTATTCCTCCTGCTACTTTTCTGTAACTTGTTCAAGAAAAATTAACTTCAGGTGCTGCAAAATCTCACTTCAAAGCTCATTTATCTGCAAGTAGTCTGAGGGTAAAAACATCCTATTGACAGTGGAAACCATCTGGTAACAGGCTCTCTCCAAAGCAGTAACTCAGGCTAGGCCAGCTTCCTCCCTGACACAAGGCAGCAGTCAGCAACCAACAAGCAGACAGCTGCGTGCCTTGTTTTCTGCTGGCCAGTTGGGTACTGTCTCCCTCCATGGCATCAAACCCACTCAGGTGTAGCTAGCCAGCCCTGTGCTTCTTCACCTTTCAAGAACATCCAAACCAAGTGTTTGTTAGATGCAAGAAATACGTTTTCTATATAACCCTAAAAATAAAAGAAAAAAACACCTCTGACTTCATTCCAATCCAGTTTCTAACATTGGTTCTTTACTACATCTACATTAATAGTTCATTACATTTGCAGATACTGCTTTTCTTATGCAAAGAACTTTCTTTCAAACCAAAACATATAAAAATTTTTATCTGCAGTGGGGCATATCTATATATCATGTGCCAGAAGCACTTTTTTTTCTTTAAAAAGAAACCCCAAAACATTCAGATATGTATAATTTAAAGGGACCTGGAGGTAACTGTCACACAGCTGTTGATATGGGTTGAAAGCAATAAATTAACAGTCTGAGGAAGAAAAGCGTACGAGGCTTAGATACAAATCAGCAATGTCAAGTATCTCTGCTCATTTCTTGATTGCCAGCTACTTCTGCACTCAGTTTTACAATGAGTAAAATGTATCAAATCAGAAACTTTTTTACTTCCCAAAAAAGCCAAGATACTAATATAAACTGAATAAAATAACCAAACTAACAAAATTACTTAATGGTGAAAATTCTTCCTTCTAAACTAGACAATTTTGTGTCTCTGAAAGAGGTTACATTCTCATTCCACAAACAAACAACATGAGGCTGGCTGAACACTTCATGAAGCTGCTCTTTCCGTTTATACACAGGCCCATGGGATTTGCTTTAAGCACATGTGAAGCACAATGGCATGGCCGGAGCAGCTTTGTGCGTGAGGCAGACTCTACTGCTTCCTGTCCCCACACTGTGTTAAAAATATGCTCCAAAGAGAAAAGCTTTATTTTATTAATACTGATACATAATTTATAACAGAAACAAAAGGAGCAGAAAAGGGAAACATTTGCAAGCAGAATACTGTTCTTACTCATTAATAAATGTAGGGCCCTGAAACCAGCTATCACAACTGGTTACAAAGCAATAGGAGAAAGAACCACTGATTCATAAAGGAACTATTTTGCTCATTAGGTTTTTTAATTATTTTTGGTTTGTAATTCTTTAAGTTGTTCCTTTATGCATCAGTGTGACTTCCTTCCAGTTTGCTTGCTACTTTTTCTGTCCTCCCCCTGTGGGCCTTTCTCATAGCCATTCCACTTCACAGTGCACCAAATGAATTGTTTGATTTTGTGCCAAAAATTATAAATGATGGATCTTACTTTTGTAAAATCTCTCTTTTTACAGAAGCATTACATAGTCTTTTAGAGCAACCAACATAATTTTTTATGCAGAACTCTATATATAGAGTTCAGATTTTTTTTATTTTAAGTAGATGAAGAAATGTAACACAATCTTTTGGAAAGAAGTTCAGATTCATTTTCCTCCCCACAATGTATCATCATAAACAATCAAAGAAACAGTTGTACATCTATCCTGATTTTCACTCATAGTTGCTAAGATACTAGCTGCATTTCATTACTACACGATTTGATATGAAATACTTTTCAACAGAATATTTTTATTATAGCAGGTTTTTCCACTACCTTCAAGATTGATTAAATTTCTCTTATTTGCATGCAGCCTAACAATCCAACTCTAATTATACTCAAAACCCAAATCATTAATCTTTTTCATGAACATGCAATGTTCATATGCATTCTAAATTTTACAGTTATCTGACTTCTCTAACCTTTATCAAGCACTACCACACCACAGGATCCCCACTACATTAAGAATTTCTAATGAAAAAGATTATATTTTATACCATATTATATATTTCACCACCAGTCGCAAACTTAATTTGTTACTTCAAAACAGATATCCCTTTTCAGTTGTAGTCTTTACAGTTTTATTTTCAGTACTTGGGAATGCATGATGTCATTTTCCATCTTTTCATTGTTAGGTAAACTGTCTTGACATAAGCCTTTCTTACCTACATGGCCAGTTTATAACTTGATTTGACATAATTTTATATTATTATATCTTCCTCCTACTTTCCCAATATTTTGGAGCAATATGCTTTTAACTGCAATGTAAACTTTTATTAAGAAAAACTTTTAAAAGGCTGAAGTCTTCCTTTTCAACAAGGAGGACTTTGACTTAAAAAAATTAGGAATCTACCAAATTCCTTACTGTCTCACCAATGACGTATTATTGCCCCTCACTGTACAGATTAATGTTAATCTTAATTTATCCAAGAAATTACTTTTTGCTGTTTAAAATATCCTTTTAGAATCTAGAATACAGATAATTTCAATAGGTCTGAAAATGAGAGGTAGTTTATGAACAGACTACCAATTTTGGAAAAAAAAAATTTCTCAAAATAAGTTTGGATGCATTTTACAACAGCATGTTACCTCATCTGATGTAGCGATTTCAGTTCCCCCTTCTAGTCTAGAAAAAAGGTTTACTATGCCATTTCAAGATTTTGTTGTCCTGTCTTCTGGTTGACTTTGATGACCACATCCAGCCTTTAAGAAGCTGGTAATGTGTTTCATAAGTCAGATTACCAGTTCAGATTCTATAACCCTCAACAAACAGTTATTATAAGCCTAAATCTATACTTCAAAAGCCTTTTAGAAAAATCTATTGCTTCATAGAGCTCTATAATGGTAACAGTCCAGTTAGAGTGTTTCTGTCACAACTGTACACATATATATCATGAGAAGTACCTATATACTCATGGTACAGAGTTGTCCCTCTAGGGAGAGGGAAGACTTACTGAAGACTTGTTCATTAGTGATGAGCTAGATTGGTTTTTTCGGTTGTTTTTTTTTTTCTTTTTAGTTGGTTCCATTTCACGTGAATACTGCTACTAGCCCACAGAATCAGAAAAACAAATTCAGATTACACTACTTCCAAAAGTTAGTTTTACTTTACATGCAACTGCACTTCCTTAGCGAGGCTGGTCACAGAATAAATAATCTAGACTACAAACCAAGTCATGATTACAGATTAGAAGAGACCAACTTTCTTTTGAAATAAATCCACTCAGAAGAAAGATGACAGACCGCAAAGTTCTATGTATTTGCATACCTCTGCCCAGAGGAGAAAAACAGCCAGCACAATGTACTGTGCTCTTTTTGTGACCTCTCTTATATGCAATTCAGCACCAGTTTTGAGCTGCCTGAGAAGCCAAAAAATACATACACTCTCAGCCAATTATACTCAGTTGGCCAGCCTGTGGGCAATAAAAAATAATATGGTACTCAAGAGACCTATATTTTGTAACAGGTTTGTATTTTTTAACATTAAAGGAATTAAGCAAAATTATAGGTTTTTATTTCCCCCAAAACAGACAATGACTAGATGAGAATCAAGGTTCCTTCTCCAAGAACTTGCAGCAGTGTAGGCTGTTGGCTGCAGAGGCTGCACCTGTTAGCTACTCTGAGCTAATTACTGGTACAGTAAGGAGTATTTAACTGTGGAAGTTGCAGTATGGGGCTCACAGAGGAAGACTGGAGGTCTGGATAACAAGTCTGGTTGTGCTTAACAGTATATATGAAGCTTAACCTGTTCAAGGAATCAAAGGCAGTTAGACAAAAGATACCTTTAAGGATCTGAGCCATTTTTTAAAGTCAGTGAAACTAACAGGGATGCTGGTGATGCCCCAAGGAATAAGGGCAATCTGTCCCACCAGGACACAAAGTCGCTCTACTGATATACGCCCATCTGACTCCGGTTATGTGGAGCAGCAATGACTGTATGAGCCTGCTAACTAGGTTAATCACCCAGCCTCTCAAGTGATTTAACCTATACCTGCTTTCCAATTTATATTTGGAAGCTGACAATGAATGGGGTATGAACAATCTACTGTGTTAAAAACATCTTTAATAGTATCATAGAATTTGTTTAACAATCTCCTTGAAATTATTCAGAATTACACAACTGTTAAAATGCATGAGATTACCACTTAATAGCATCCTGAACCTTTGCAACTTAAATTAGCTAGACAATCTTCACAAATACAATCACTGAGCTCTTAATGAATTTTTTTATTAATTTCCAGAGTGACACTTCTATAATTAGGGTTGTCACATTAAGACAGCATCCCACCAACCTAAAACACTTTGAAAGTGAGGGCAGTCATTTGAATGTGGTAAAAAGTATGCATCAGCCATCATTCTATGATTTATAGGGAAAAAATACTGTATTTTTCCTTATGATGATTTTCTTCTTCCTTATTAAAAGAAGTGCCCTTTTTTTCTGCATGTTAGACAACCACTAAAACCCTGATGTAACAAAGACTGTAAAAACCATATATTGTTTATAAACCTAAGTACATTATATCCCTTCAAGCAATTGCATGGAACATGTCTGTTATAATAAAAGGAACACCTCCAGGTCATTAAGCTCTAAACCACTAGACAAGATCATCTGTGACCACGTTCACTGCTGTATTAATGACTAATTTATATCCCATATGAAGGAACTTCAAAACTCATTTTAGTTGAGAAGTATTTTTGTTTTAAAATTTCAATGAGAATTGCCATCTCTAACAAAGCCCAGTTATAACCTAATTGGGTATTGATAACAAATCACATGAATTTATACTGTTTTGTCATCTAGGCACATATAATTAGGCTCATCATCTTCCTGCTAGCAAAGTTTTAAAAGCCAGCCATTTTTTAAGTCTCTGGGTGACAGAATTTAATTTTTCTTAAACTTCTAAGAACGCTACCTATCTGTAATCCCCAAGGCCTTGTGCTTCTTCAAAAGAGCACTGCCCTAACATCTATTTGAAGCCTGCTGAAGACAAATGGGCTGAACACAAGACCTTACTATTTGCTATAATCTCTAAAATCACAGCTTTTGAATAAAACTGTCAGTTAAAAACTGGATTGGAAAATTTCTTCTGAATTATGTATTTCACACTTGAGGATAAATGCATAAAAAATAAATTCATCACAAAGCATAAGCAATTAATACATGCAAAATAAAGAGGTCTTCACATTTCACAATATATTTGTTATCTTTCATAGCACAGTGCAAGTAGTGGAATCCTATTATTCCCTAAACTCACCAGATCACAATTCTATCAACTCCACCCTGGAAAAATACACTGAAGGTTTTTTTCTGTGAATTATAGAATGTCAGTTAAAGAATTTTTTGACAAAGGTTAAAATGGCAGCATTTGTAGATTTTTCTCTGTCCTTTTAGAACTCAGTAAGTCAGGGCCCTGAGGTTACCACCAGCCTTGACTGTCCCTGACCCCTTCCTGGGGGCTCCCACACACACCCACAGCCCAAGGACCCCATGTCAGCCCCCCGGGGCTGTCAGCCCCTGCCCATCCACATAGCAGCAGGGCTGATCTCCAGCTCCCCACAGCCCTGCCCTGCCTGGCCATGGGGACCACTGAGAACAGCCCACCCGTGGGCCTACGTCCCAGCCCAGCCTCAGCCAGTCCCTGACCCCAGGGAGGTGCCTGACACCAGAGGCTGCAGCTGCCCTGGTGCCCCCTGGTTGCTCTGCTCCTGGCTGGGGCTGGGACAGGCCCTGGTGCCATGCCTGTCCCCAATGGACTCCTGGACCCCAGGGAGCCCCCAGCTCTTGTAGCACCCTGATGCTATATGCCCATATGACAAAAACATCTACAGCATTATTTATTTATATTTTTAAAAAATTATAAAGCAATAAAAATCTACAGTACACACACCACACAACCACACTAAATGTGAAGACTGCTAATATTTAAAATACAAAAATGCCACAAGTCATATTTTTGGCATTGCTCTTGAATACTGAGTGAAAGACAATAGAAATCTGTTGAGATCATGTCTCAGTAAAATTAATTTGTATGTTAAACATACCCATTTGCATTAAACAATGCTGCTAAAGCTTTGATTTTTATTAGTTATTTGACTAGTTCAGCATATAATATCTAGCTGCTTTAAGGCAGCTAGAAATTTTACACACCTAAACTTAAAAGTAAGCAATGTTCAGAAAAGACAGCAAACAGTTCCCTTCCTTTATTCCAAATAAAGAATTCCCTTTATTCCAAAAACTGGCAGTGTCCCACTCATACTGGGACACTACAAATGCAAAGACTTACTTGACCCTACCATAAACTTGAATGGCATCAATGACGGAATCAGTATTAATATGAACTAGGAATTATACGCTGTAAAAATTTTCCTGTGGTTATAAAGATGGATTTAAGATGCTTATTAATTTATAAACTGAAATTATTTCATTATCATATATTAATAAAAGATATATAGCTCTATTCCTTGAATGTCACTGCTGCACAAGTATTAGCAATTACCGCAAAACTGAATGTTTCAAAATGTAGTACATTTTATACAATATTCAGCTGGAACCAAGCAACGAAGCAACGAAATACAAATCTTGCTTTCTTAGCTGCCTCACGAGTAGTTTACACAAACTAAAACCTACAGTGCTCATTTGCCTGTAGCACATATCGGAAGGTTCAGCTTCACTTAGTGTCACTCAGAATTGGCACTAAACCTCGCACAGGTTATCTTTCTGCATTTGTTAACACTAATTCGCTCCCCATCTCCCCTTTTAAAAGTAACTTAAAAGCTTTATTATAACAGGTTTCTTGGTAAAACTTTTCTCCTATATTTGAACAAGAAAAGGTATTTAAATCTGATATGAGAATGCCCACAGAGTCTATTTCAAAAGCCAGATCAAAGTTTCATTTAAAATACTGTTTCAGCCTAGTTTCAGTTAGTACATGTGGACAGCACTCCACTGTTTGCTTTGGAAGACTACTGTATGACTTAAAATATAGCTCAATATTAAGAAAGTACAATAGTGTGCATCTTAGTGTATAGAAAGATTGTGTTTTCTTGAGTGACAGAGGAAATGAGTGATGAGTTAGACCAAAGACTGGGCTACACCTGAGGAAATTAAAAAGGTAAAGAAACAGAGAGGAAACAATTTCACACATTTGATGAGCAGCAAATTTAAGTGACTGACCTATGGTTTCATAGGGTATCAGGGGCAGACCGAAGTACTCCTGAGCTTTTATAAATTTCAGGCCAGGGTCTCATTTTACAAGGCTCATTTTCTTGCTGTGGAGTCACATCCCACATACAGACTCCCAAGCATATAGTCTCACTTTTTTTTTAAATATTCCAACTACTGCAGATTGAATTAGAAGTGAATATATGTGAATAGTGCCATTCCTCACTGCTCTATTTAAATTCACAAGTAGGTAGTTAGAAGTACAAAATTACACTATCTGTAACTTACCAGAAAGAATTGTATTTGTGTTCTTTTATCCTGTTAGCACAAGCCTTCCAAAGGCTGCTCTTTCAAAATATTGCCACTCTTACTTCTAATTAAAAAAAAAAAATAAAATCTAATTAGGTACCTGTCTTGTTATAATAACTTTATGTAATTTGAAAACTAAAAAGAAATGACGCAACAATGGTCAATATTTTGATTACTCCTATAACACACTAGAGATACAGACTCTGGGATATTTAAGACCTTTTTCCTTAAAAAAAAAAAAAAAAAAAAAAAAAGTGCAGCTGTCTTCAGCTTCACTTTGTGGGAGACAGGAGACAGTTTAGAACAAGAAAAGCCTACCTGCAATCTGCAAAGGCAATCTATTAATCACTGACTGAATGCAGTTGTAAAATGATCCTCAATTTTCCTGCAATGTTTCTACCAGCTGAGTGACCCTGAGTGAAGGAAAGTAATAAATGATCTACAGTTGGTTTTCTCCTCAGTCCTTGATGCAATTGCTCCTCAGTTCTACTGCAGAAATGCAGATTAACTTTTTAAAAATGTTTTTAAATTTTTAAATGAAAGTAAGCATGGAAGTGATATCTATCTGTCTGAGACAGTTAAAAAAAATGCAGGTTTCTCTATTTTTCAGAGCAGATAGTTTAATACGAAGGAAAAGACCCATCTTCTATAGGGGACACCTAAACAAATGAAGAATTTGGTTATTTCGTGGTCATTCCTACCAACAAATAGGTTGCAATAAAAAAAAAAACAACAAACAAACAAAAACAAAACCAAACAAACCTACATAAACTGCTCTGTAGAAATGCCACGTTTTAATTTCCTTAACATTTTACCCTGGTATAGAACACTTGAAAAAGTATGAAACATTGTTAAACTTCATGTTATATTTTGAGATGTAAACTGGCAACCTGCTTCAATTAGTTGAAACTAAACTCTACAAAAATGCCATAAAGCGAGAATTTAGAGAGCATCTTATGTGTTATTGCCAATGTACTCCAACCGCCTTACTGAAGTTGCAAACCTTTCAAATATAGTCTGTTCTCCTTCCTTATTTTCCATGTGCTCAGTAATGCTGAGTACATCATAGTTACTAAATGAGAAATAAGGTCGTCAGCTCCTGCTATGGCCAAACTGTGGAAGGAACTGAAAGGTATTGCTTTAGTTCACTGAACTGCAGATTTACAAAATGTGTTAAAATAAGCATCAAAAGAGCTCTATTCAAAGCTTAGTAAGAAATGGTGGAGTCACCATGCAGTTCCAGAAGGTCCTAAAGGCCAACTGTCTCTGAAGTCCCAAACAGAATATTAATTAGATTTCCAAGCCAAAATGTTTGTATATGTCATGTTAGTTGTAGAAAAGACTTCCTATTACAATTTGACTCAAAAATACAGCCACTAAGGTCAAACACAGTGTATTAATTACTTTTGGAGACAAAGGGTTAGGTGATTAGACTGGTTAGATGATAGACAGCAGAAAAAGCTCCTTAAATAATCCACTGACAGTTTCTTAAATAAACCTGGTGCAAAATATCTAACTATTGGAAATTTATATGAGCACATAGGCTAAGTTAAATTAAAAAAACAGAGAGGAAATATATTTGATTTTACACCATAGAACAACTAATCCAATAGAAGCATGCCCTCCTTATTTCTAAATACTTTACCTTTAAAAAAGGTAGAATTACAAAGGTCAAACCACACCATACTACTTCCTCTTTTTCTCTCAAGCTATGAACAGAGGCAATCAACTGCACTACTGAATAATGCTAAAGAAAGCTGAAATCAACATTGGTGACTAAGGTGGAGGTGACTTTCAGGAGGAAAGGTAAAAAGGTAAAAAGAGACATAATTGTAGTGGAAAGCAAAATAACCACCATTTGCTGATTTGCCAAAACAGGAGAGAAATGGACAAATAGGAATTTTTATCCCTTCACGAAATACCATTTCATGTCTCATTAAAAAAAAAAAGCACCTATGTGGCATATACTCATTACCAAAAGTCCAAAAGTGAATGTGAATAGCTAGCCAGAGTCCTAGCTACTCTTCTTTCTGAAATAATCACATTTACATAAGCAAGAACAATTCAGTGAAATAGCCAATGGTAAGTAACAGAACATATTCATGCTGCTTTCACTGCTTTAAAATTAAAATTTATCAATTAACTGTTTTTAAAATCTAATTGCTAATGAACTGTTTTTACCTTCTACGCTACAGGTTTTTTTTTTCCTGATTTCCTTGATAACGAAAACCAGACAAATCCTCAAAACCTTCTTTTCATTTCAGCTGCAATGTTTTATTAACTTGGCAATGCTAGGTTTACGGTTGGAGTAGATGATCACAATGGGTCTTTTCCAACCAAACTATTCTATGATTCCAGCTGAAGGTAATCTTCTTTTCAAATAGGCAAATTCAAAACTGAAAACTATTTCTAAATGGAAAATATAAACATTTCATTAAGGTGTTCCAATATTTTTCCATGTCTATAAAAAAAAGTCTTCAACTTTTCTAATGTTAGTCTTTTTCTTAACAAAAACAATATCCCAATCATGACATACTCTGAAAAATAGGTCTGGCTGTCAAAAAAAGAATTTTTAGTGAATCATTCCTTTCTTCATAAAATGCAACCTCTGCTCCTAATACAGAATTGTATTTTTTCCCAAGAAACTATTTTTTAAAATATGCATTTATGGTTCCAAAATATTATTCTAAAACTGTGGAAATAAAGATTGAAAATACTTAAAAGAGTTTCTCTTTCATGGAAAATCCAAACTATAATGATTTAAAAAATATCTGTATAGATAATAAACAACATTTTACAGGATGATTATGCAATCAGATTAATTAATTTAATAAAAATACAAGAACAGCTGCAGCAATATCAGCATATCCAAGAATGTGCATAAGAAGCCATCAGAGTTTTATTCATATTCCATGTAAACCTACTCTCATGAGTGATTAAAACTGCTTCCAACAAGTGTGTATATTATAAGCACAAAAACTGCTTTCAGAAACAACAATCTGCAGAAGTTTCTGGGGAAAAAAGGTCAAACATAGTGGAAAGGAAACTAAATCTTCAATAACAGTATAAATAGATACCAGTATCAACTTCCCTACAAGAAATTAAAAGAAAAATCCTGAAGGATACTAAGGCATAATTAAATTATATAACTTATACATCTACATTAGAAAATTACTACACTGTCAGAAGAACAAATATATTACTTATCTTCAGCATGTAGAGCATCATCCTTTCCAAAACAGAAGATGTCATAAGCCATTTAAAATTCTGTTAATGTACAACCTTCCATGTGAGTATGCTAATAATATCTACTGTGACTTTGACTTGTGCCACAGTTCTTCATACATAGCACACTTTATACTCATAAAATAAAATAACTCACTTTTGGAGGACAATGTACAACAATCATGAGTCACAACTGACTCATGGAAAAAGAAGAGGTAGGCAGGATATGTTCTAACTCAAGGATATGTTCTGTGCAATAATGACAACAGAACAATTTTGCAAGGACAATGTATAATGTTCTCTTGCTCTTCTCAGAAGCAGAGTCATTAAAAGAACCCAAAAAGTATTTTGCACTCAGTAGTACCCATACCTTTTTACCTTCTTCCTTAGAGAAAACACTTGAATTGATGAGTTCACTAAATTTAACTTGCTGCTGGACTTGGTCACATCTGTTTTCAGATTTTTAAATGCATAGGGATCAGTAGCTTGTAGTGAATTAATATAATGTATGCATTATTTTATTTATTTAATTGCTTGCATGCAGACAAGGACATTCATGTACAAGATTGGCATGTTTACAAATATCTAAGTACTTTCTTCGGTGCTGAAAAAGTGATAGCAAGGCTGATTTTTCATAACATTTAGGTCTTTGTGAAGGTCAGAACATTAGCTGGTGATGTCCTAAGTGATAATATAAAAAAAAAAAAAAAAAAAAAAAAAAAAAAAAAAGTGGAAGTCCATGTTATGAAATTTTTAAATTTTACATGGGCTCAACTTTACTTATACCTTAGGAGTAGCATACAAGCTGAATTTGAAAACCTGCCCTCAGCTGCAAATGAGAGAAGTCTGGGAAAGCACTGTGGAGATCTCACAGTACGGTGCTTATCCTGTTATTACTCTTCTTATTAGGCCTTTGCTTTGATATCTCTTTGTGAGCAGCTGGTGTGTGTGCACTCTAGAAATGAGCACTATGGAAGTTATGAACTTGGCAACACTTGTCTATATGTTATGCCTGAGGTTATTCTCCATTTTTCCCATCTCTGGAAAAATTAAACAAAGAATTGTAAAGCTAAAACAGTTCTTAATGCATAGGCCTGGAAAACTGCATTACATTCAGTTCAGTGCTATATGAATTCAAATAAAGTATTTTTTTGTTGTTTCTCTAAATAACCAGTGAGAAACAAGATTTTATTCTCATCTGGAAGGCATCTTTAAAATATATCTATAAACATCTGTAAATGTAAACTATTTCTTTGTTAAACTAGGACTAAAAGAAACACTTTTGTGGCTTCTTTAAGGGAATATTAGCATATCATTATCACTATGCAAATTAGGCAATATAGGAAAGTTACTTTGGAAAACTAAGAGATATCATGGTGAAGGACTCAAAAATACAGCACTGGGTTAGGACAAGTAGCATTTCACTATCTGCTAGTATTTTTCTAGGAGACAGGTACTTTCTGATTTATTTTGTTCAGGGCAAAAGTGATTCTTCTCACTTCTCTTTCTATAATATCTGATAATACCAATAACGACCAGCAACAAAAAAATTATTTCTCTGTATCTTCTAACATAGATCAAAAATTTGATTTTTTTTATTATGTTAAATTATTACTTATCTTCTTGTAATCTTAGCTACGACAGCGCTGTAATATGAAAGAAAGAGGCAAAATTATCAAGGATATATTCAAACAGAAAATAACTAAATTATAAAGAATTGTAACCAGCTGAAATAGAGAAAATGGAAATATATAGTGATATTTTCAGTGGTAAATGTACACATTTTAGCAAGTCTGATTGAGGTTATTTAAGATCTTGTGTAACCATTTGTTTTAGAAGTCAGATTATCAACTTTCAGACTTCAATGTATGTTCCCAAATAATCTTCACTGATCCCTGTGAAGTCTGCATAGGTTTCTATTTGCACGGAAATAAAACCATATGCCCGCGCACAGTATTATTTCTGAAGACTTAATCTGAAAATTTATAAATGCACAGGTATGTTCAATTTTGTGAAAAATTGTGCTTCTTCTGGAAACCGTTTTTTGAAATGACAACTTTCAGTAAGCAGTACCTCCCCAAATCCACCATACCATCCAAATACTGAATCTCTGTAGGGAATCTATACAATACATGAGAGAACGTTATTAGAAAGTCTGTGTTTATAGCAGATATAAACAGCAACTCAAATAATAATCAGGTATCTGGACCTGATATGAATTTCTATAAATTACTGAACAATAAGAAATTCTCTATCTTAAAATTCTAATTTTTTCTTGGAATACTTCTGATATCAAGATTTTACTGCTAATAACAAATTAATTGAATCTGAGCTATTTTATCCATATAGTATTCATTATTTCAGAAGTACTATCTTCTACACTCCTTTGACCAAAGATATACAACAACGTGCTTACGTACCAATTATATGAGATAGTATTAATCCTTCACCTTTTAGAAAATAAAACATTGCACAAGTCTTCAGCATATCTTAGTGTCTTGAGTATTGATTATTTCCATTGTCAATGCAGTATTTGATATTATTAAGCAAAGGAAATATAATACACAAACTTAATGTAAAAATATGATCTCCAAATTCCATCTCCAAAATACATTTGTCCATATAGCACTTTTATTCATTAGTACCAAAGAAAGAGTAACTTGTAACTTTTTTTTCAGGATATCAGAAAATCACCTAGTATTTATCTCGGAGTGCTCAATGCCCATACAGTATTTGTCATTACAACAGGAAAAAAACAAAACCCAGAATTTTCCACTGCAGACTCAAATGCTCTCATGAGCTCTGTTCTGATACTAATAATGTCAAGGATACCAACTGTCTGATCACTTCAGAGCTGACCAAGTTAAATTATATTACTAAGGCCATTGTCCAGACGCCTCTTAAACACTGACAGGCATGACTAGAGCTGTTAAAAACTACAGCTGTTATGAAAACTAGGGAAAAAAAACATTACTATAGCTGTTATGAAAACTATGGTGTCTACAATTTTAATGGCAACAGCTTCATTTATAAGGACTTGGATAAGCATCTCTGCTCTATTCCGTTGACCAGCACCACTGTATTTTTATCTCATACTCAGTCATGTGTCTTTATAAGCATTCAGATAATGAGCCATCAATAGTTAATGTAGCAGTTGATGTGCCTGGTTCAAGCTAAAATAATTGATAGCAATGTTTATGAAGCAGGCACAAGTGAAATGGGAGTACATAGTCTTGTTGCTAGCTTCAGGCATTCACCACATGCTCCTCCTCCTCCTCTAAATATTTATGTTTCTGTCTTTTTTCTCATATCCCAGCTTTTTCTTCTGCTCAACTGTCGCATCAGTCTTCTTCAGTCATCAAGTATTTATTACAAAGTCCACAGCTTTTAAGAGAAAATCACCTGCTTATAAATATTTGCAATACACTACTGAATACACAGAGCCTCCTAAGAGCAAGGAAATAAACTCGTACTTGAAAAGAATTCAAGTAATTACTTGTATGTACAATTACACCTATGATTGTGCTCTGTTGGGAATATGCTGGCAGTTTAAAAAAAAAGACAAAGTCTAGAGAAGAGCCAACTAAAGCATTGTTCTAGTTATACCACTGATACAGCCAGTCTGTGTTTTGACAAATAGTTAGGAGTCATTTAGTACTATGCAAATGACTTTTATTCACTTTTATGTAGAAAAAGAACAGCCATGTATGCATGTTCTATAATAACTAAGGATGGTAACATATCTTTCCTAAATGTTTCTAAGGTTGGACACAACTAATATTTCAGCATTGTGTTTCACTTAAACCATTTTAACTTAATAATGCCAAGTTTCCTTTGAATTCCAGATGCTCTGTCTCTCCATCATGCATTTAAATCCTGTAACAGAATGTACTTACCTCTATATTCACTTTATTAGAATTAATTTAATACTTATGTTTAATAAATAGTATTTTGTATACATATCAGTATGCTTCCCTCAATATTTGTATCCTGAGATAAACAGTTGAGATACCTAGTAAAAAAAGCATCATTCCAGTTTGTTTCTGAAAATATTTATGTTCATAATTAGTAATCTGAACTGATTTTAGCAGTCACAAAGACTTGCTACTTGCATTGACTTTAGTGGGAACTGCATGGGTCCAGAACACCTGAAAATGATGATATTTTTATTTAGTAGCCTGAACTGTTCTCTAAGACAGTGGGAAACTCCTAGAGACAGCAACAAGCACTGGATTAAGTTTTATTTTTTACACATGAATACACTGAGTGCCTCACTGGACTTCTGAGACAGAAAACTTGGAACCTTCACCTCAGACACATGAGATAGGATTTCTATTTCACTTCTTGGAATTCTTTTTAAATTATTCTGTGGAAATGTGAGAAAAAATTATCGTCCAATATGAAGAAAATATATGGATACCTTACAAAAGCCCTTCATATAGAAGAAGGTTTTTAGTACTTCAAAAAAAGTACTGATTATTCATTCAAATATAGAGGATGCCATTGGTACTCTATGCTTTTCAGCGTAGCCAGAAATAAATAAAATGGGGAGAAAAGCCATCATTCCACCTTCATCACAAGAACAAGAGCTATTTTAAGAACAATATTGTAAGTCAAACTATTATTTCTACCCAAACAGCAAATACTTGTAAGTGCTTTGCAAGTGTCCAGTATTAAATGAACAAAATTTAGTTTCAATTATTTAAATATGTGGGGTTTTTTTTCTGGTGGGCTATTTTATTTTTATACCTTTGTCGCTATATGTATGTCACTATTTTCTATCTATGTACTATATGCATACAGATGTAAACAGAAAATATGACCTCTGAATAAGGCCCTTTTGACTGTTGTCTTCCTATACCTGGCAGTAAAACATTCATTGCTGATCAGTATTGGAAGAAACTGCGAGGCTATCAACAAAATTCTCTAATCACAATCCTATTAAAGCTTAATATTGATCAAATTACATAAACTGGCTCAATAAAAAAAGGTCATTACATTTCCCTCTTTGGATATTCCCTTCTATTGTGCCTCCAGTAAGCATTTCTAATAAGTGGTATCTTATTAGATTAAATAAAAACCTTAATGATTACCAGTATATTTCTATTACTGATTTTATTACTGGATTATTGTAGCTAACAATTAGAGTTTAGCTGAAATCTATGGGTTACTAGAGTATATCACAGGATTCTTTTTAGGATTGTAGTCCCACATCCCAAACAATTCTACTATCTATATTCAGAAAGAACATATTTTCAAGTAGCACTAATGTAATATTTATTATAGAGAAAAAAAACAAAACAAAACAACTTGCAACATCTTGAAGAATTTATACTTAATTAGAACTAGGCATTTAGATTTCCACCAGAGAGATTCACTGGAATCCTGATACACTCAAAGTTGCTGGAAATAAAAAAAAAAAAATTAAAATAGATTAAGAAACTGGAGCCGTTTCCCCTCCTTGTTCCTTACCAAGACCAAAAAGAAAGTGTGACTTTAGTCCTTTAGTTTTGGGTATTTCCTTGTCTGTTGTAAAGACTCACAATAAAAATACTTTAAATAAAATCTGAAGAAGCTAGTACAGAAACAGGCAAGTCAATTGTTCTGTTGTACATGTAATATTACAAGGTCTTTCATAAAGTAGTAGATTTTTATTAAATATTTCATCAAATGAAAAGTTATACATTTGTTTGCTAGCTACCATTAACAGAGTTGTTTATTATTGCTGTACAATTTCTCAGAGAAGGATGCTGTCTCAGATGGCCTAGATGACCTTTAAAGTCCCAAAACCAAACTATTCTGTGAAATAGATCAATATGTATTTCAGTAACACTCTCTCAGTATAAACTATTCTATGTTCTCTACCAAAGAATAGCATATTTAGCCTGCTGTACTTTTAAAAGGTCCATTTTAAATTTAAGTTTTTTATACCCACGCAGAGAAGAATTAATCTCATGTAAATTTAGCTATCTAAGAGTGAACTACCCAGTCTAGACATTAAGGTTCTTTCTACAGTCATGAGAAAAAGGTCTTTTAAAGTGCTCACAAAATTGTTCTGCTGTATCATCTTATACTATAATAGGACTGGGACACATTATTATCCCTGTTTCTGGTAATATAATATTCAAGAGGCAATGGGCACAAACAGAAACACAGGAGGTTCCCTCTGAGTATCAGGAAGCATTTTTTTAATGTGAAGGTGACTGAGCATTGGCACAGGTTGCCCAGAGAGGTTGTGGAGTCTACCCTCAGAGATATTCAAAAGCTGACTGGACACAGTCTTGGGCAGCCTGTTCTTAGTAACCCTCCTCGAGGATACAGGTTGTACAAGGTGACGTCCAGAGGTCCCTTCTAACCTCAACCGTTCACTGATTCTGTGAATATCAGATTAATTTCTAAGAAAATCACTGAGCAAGTACCTTGTTAAGGAACAAAATATACATATTTGACTAGAGAATGATGACCTATGAACATCTTCATATAACTAATACCTAAGCATCTTCCACACCTTGAAACATTATTTTTTAAAGACTAAAAGAAACAATAAAATAACCACAAACCAAGCCTAGTTCACGATGTTTATCAGAGCACATTTATAATTATTATAACTCTTATGACTCTCATGATTCATTGTAAGTCTTACAAAGACAGAAATTGTATTTTTCAATGTTTGTTTACAAGGCAACTAATATAGGTGACATATTCTAGACAATTTAGCTTAGAGAAGACTATGGCGAAATTTGCTTAAGAAAGTTGTAACTGAACATTTTCCTCTTTCTACTACTCAAAACAGGAGTTACAGTTTCTAACTACAGTTACCTTTCAGTAGAGCACTCGTCTATGCTACCAAAGAAGACCTAATTTTACTCCAATAAAACAAAAATATACTGCTAAGTTGATTCCGCATTACAGCGGAGTGTATTGTATTTAGCAATTTTTTTTTTTCTGGACTCAAGAGTCATGACCTAAATACAGTAAATTCTTGTTGTAAGGGAACATGCAGTGCAGACCTAAATACACTTTCCTTAGAGGTTTCCGCTGTCAACAGGCAGCTTTGGAAAGAATAAACAAGACCACTTGTGAACTAGATCTTAATATCAGAAGACCTATTACACACAGAACACTTCTCAACTTAACTGTACTACCATGTAGTTCTAATAGTTTTAGTAAAAATATTCAGAATCATGTTTCATTCTTTGTGTGAATAGTCACCCACAAAGTGGAATCTCTCCACAGTAAAGTATTAAATAAAAAACAGGAAGACGTGTTCTGGATCAAGTTCAGAGGTTAACCAAAGGTACTATGATATATAATGTCTTTCACACCAGCTTCATCTTGAAAACATTTCGAGGTTTTTACCTTATCTTTGTCTAAGAAAGATGGATTCTGAATGCTATTCCTTGATAATTCAGTAATTAAATTCTTCTGATGAATGATATTTCTCTATTCATGGTACCTTATATTAATTGTTTCCTCCATCAACTTTATTTTTGGCTTAAATTATTTCTTTCATCTTTGCCTAGTCACTCCATCTTCCTGCCTCTCCAAGAAAATTTACAAAATCACTCATTCCGTCTCGACTCAGTCTTCCCCAAAAGTAAGAAAACTTCAGTTAGCCTTTTCACGCAGAAAATATTATTGCCTCTTTGCTCTAGCAGTCTTTTTCTGAATCTCTTTCAACTTGAAGTTGGCTCTCAATCTCTACTGAGCCAACACCCAGACAATAAGGTTCAAACTACCCGTTAGTTTAACTGCATTAATACTTACTTCTAATAGAAATCTTATATAACACATTTCAGAACTATATTCGCCTTTTGTACACCCACCTCCCATTGGCTACCTACAACCAGTCTATATTTTCCCTCTCTACTGCTGCTACCTAAAAGGTCAGAACATAATTTTTTTGTTATTAACTGCTCGATATAGGGCCTTCAGCTTTGTACCACACAGTATCATCCCACCCCTGTTGCTCTTGTTCTTGTAAAATATCACACCCATTCCCTTAGCTGACTGTAGAAGAACTCAATTTTGTGCCGTCTAAAATTTCCACTAGCATGCTCCTTCTTCATGTGCTCAAATAAACAAAAATTGATCCCAAAACACATTTTTAATCAACGACTACTAGTAGTTTCCTTCCATCCTGACAGTATGTGCTGTAAGTGATTTTTTTTTCTCTCTCTCTTATTACTTACTTTACTAATTATCTTATTTTTTCTTACTCACTTCACATCTACTAGTAATTTAAATGGGGTCACTTGAAACGATACCTGTTTTAGGGATATCACAGTTCCCTAGTCTAACACTTCTGGTACCAAAGATGTTGACTTATTCTGTATAAAGATAACTTTGGTAAACCCTTGTCATATTTTTAAGTTAACTTTTTGACTTCTTATTAGTTTTTCCTCCAAAATAAGTTTTAAAGTCTTCCACTATTATTATATTTAATCTAACTGGTCTGTAATTGCCTCGTCACTTTTTTCCTCCTTCCTTAAACACAGTTGTTCAGTTAAACATGTTCATAAAGTTAAGACTGCTAATCTAATGGAAATAAAAATTACTTCAACAATAGCAATTAACAATACAACTATATTTCTGTAACCCACGTTTGAAAGAAGTAGTTAACTGTATACATTGTTCTGTTGCAGTATAGATCAGTATAAAAATTTAAAGCCATTTACAGTCATACTCACATTTTGGCTACAACACTGACAGCTGTAGCTGTAACAGCATTAACTAATATCTCAATCTTCATATTTAATGTTATTAATTATTCCTATTTCCAATCAGACAAGATCTTCCAATGGCTCATTCACTACCCCAGTTTTCATGTGGGTTCCTTTTGTTCAGATTCTATTTATGAAAAGTGTAATGATTTTTCTAGATCATATTTTTAACTGTTTAAGACAATAAACAAAAAGTGTCCTAACAAAAATGCTTCGTAATGTAACTGTATCAATACACACTTTCTACATGCAAAGCACTATGTAAATGCTAAAATAACTGAATATTGAAAACGACCTAAGAAATCAAGAGCTAAAAGAAATATATGCTGATAAAGCAAGACTCATTAGATGTCACATTATAACTAAATACTAATCATCGTACAGTTATCATATATTTATGTATTCTTGTTTTAAATCAAGTGAACACAGAATCCTCCCGCTCCACAATAAAAGTACTGGGTAGCATTTTGTCATAGGGCTGTCAGGCAGCTAACAATGGAAGCCTGCCTTTCATAAACCATAAACAAAAAAGAAAGTGATAAAAGCAGTATGTAGAATATCTCAAGTCCAGAAAGGAAGCTAAATAGTATGGCAGTCATATGGAAGTTATTTTCTTGAAAGGCTGTATGACTAGAATGTTGTATTATTATGTCAGTGTTCTGTACTTACAGAAACAGATTTCTACTTAATTGAATTACTTACATGAAGACCTAGACACCCTAACTGAGGGGAAAAAAATTCTGTTCTGCTTTAAAGTATAAGCAGTATGTCACACAGTTTCTCATACAGGAAATCCACATCTCTACTTAGATATGGATGGATGTTACCTGAAATACGCGTTCTTAATGGTACATTGTAGTGCAAAATGTTCACCTGACAGATCAATTACTTTTAGGGGGTGTACATCTATCATTCAAAAACACACAATACAAAAACTTACTAGAAGAAATGAAGATTAAAATCATCATAATCCAGTTCCTTAGAATTTATGTTTCTTTTCGGCTTTGTATCACATTTATGCTGGATATTATTTTCCTTAGCTAGTCTCCTGCATTTTAGCAGAAGTTTTGCTTACGTGAGACACAGAAACATTAAGACTTAGACACCTGCTAGTGCTCAACAGAAATACCGCACTACGGGCTGAGTGGAGAGTGCCTCTGTAATAAGTGGCACACCAAATGGGGGTTCACAGATGCAGAACCTCCTCTCTTGGTTAGAATTCTAGCAACAGATCTTTGAATAAGGGATCTATGCTGTCTTTCATTCATTCTTTTACACTCTTCTATGAAGATATATTAGTGGAAAAGAAGCTCAACTGCCCACAAATTAAAGAAAACAAACAAAAAAAATCTCCCTTGATTTTATTGTATATAGAGATCATTGCTACTCCTTTTTGTTTGACCCAAGCCAAGTGGAGTCATTTTTACACCCTGGAGCTAATGCTGAAGTTGCTAATGCTATTCTTCAAATGATTACAGGCTCTCTCTCTTTTTCAGCACTATCTCAAGATACTCCAATAACTTGCTGGGGTCAGCCCTTATGCAACTGCCTCTCTTCCCTACTCCATGGGGTGCCTTTTTCATTTTCTGTCTGTAAGAACGTTCTCACTGATTTGATTCATCCCTACCACCTACTTCTTCCATTCACACAGCTGAATCTATCTTCCTTCATCTCTAGACACCGTCTAATCGGTACACAACTTTGCCCAGGCAAGTACGCCCAGGCACTCACACTTACAATCAGATCCTCTTGCAAGTGACAGTTGGGACGTGAAAAGAAAAGAACATGGAGAAAAACTCTGTTATGACTTACGTTCTATTACAAATCTCTGGACAGATACACAGACTGAACGAAGGTGTTTCTTTGCTTTTAATTCTAGTATATTGAAAATAATGTAAAATTGATATATACTTTTGAAATATAATATCATCCTATTATTTTAACTGAAGTAATGCATTCTTCAGTTCCTAAAAAAAGACTAAAGTAATTTTATATAATGAAATTTATGTAATTATTTTTAAAATTGATAAAAAAATGAGCTGGTTTTGGGTTTGTGTGTAGTCCGTTATTTAACTTACATAAGCTAGGTTAAATTGTTGTAATGCTACTTAGAAACTCTTATCTGGAACAGTCTGTAGGAAACATCCTCATTGTTTTTTCTTCATTTTCACCATTAAATATTTAATTTAAATGATCCCTGACCTGTTGTAAACGCTAGAGCAACAGCCAAAAGAACCAGTAGCTATAGGCCTTAATCTTGCTATCCTTGAAGTCAACAGCATTACTCCTACTCATAACTTTGAAGAGAAGACAGGTCCCAAAGATGTGAAACCAGGTACTATTCAATCAATAGGAGTTCTTCAGCTGACCTCAACAGAAGCAGAATTTGGGCCTCAAGGAATAAACACCGATTAGGGATAAAGTTAAGTGTTACTAACTACAATACTTGTGAACCTAAAAAAAAAAAGAATCTTTATGAACTACATACCTGAGGCAGTGCTGAGTTAAGCTGTCGCTGGAGGGAGTCTCTGTCGTAGATGACATCCTGTAGGCGTTGTTGTGCAAGTGATAAGCTTTCCTGTGTCTCCCGAAGAGTATCAAGGAGACGGTCCCTTTCATCCAGCATGTTCACCATCAGCTGCTCAAAGTGAGAATCCGAGTCTGAGCCGCTGCTTTGGGACCCCCGTTGACTCATCGGGGTGTCCTCGTTTATCGTTGGCATCACTTCACACATCATTTCTTTAAAAAAAAAGACAAATCAAGGAAAAGCTCTTCAGTAGAAAAACATTTGAAGGGATTTCATAAGAGGAATTAACTGTCACATGGAAAAAGTTAGTAGATTATTGCATTGTTCCCTCTTTCAACTTTGTGCTTTCAATGTTAAATCAGATGGTCGATAGACAGGGATTAAATACAGTGACTAATTCCACATAGCAAAGGCTTCCTAAACTGAGAGAAGAATGACTAGAAGGAGATGGAGGGCAATGGAACATTTTAAATAATTAATAGTTTTGCAAATAATGTTCCCTTAAAATGACAGAAAATACTTCCTCTGCAATTGTAGTCTCCTTTACTGTTGATCTTCTCCCCTCTCTTACTTAATGTCATTGTTGAATTGTTGGTATTGATGCCAATAGCTGCCATTAATTGTCAGATTTTGTCCTGCTCTAGGCATTTCTACAGTACAGTTCAGGCTAACCATTGATCCAGTATCATGCTGCCTTAACAATGTCAGGTTAATCTATTTTTCTATCTAGTTATTCCCACCCTTAGGGGAAATTATTCTCCAGTGTGCTCGCTCAGTAAGAGGTCAAGAACTAGAAACTCTCTGCTAATTATCATCCCTGTGACATCTTGTGCAAACTGAATTACCAGGGACAGAATCACTGTTGTTTGTTTCCTAAAACCAGTCCTGAGCAGATCAAATAATATCACCTAGTCCCATTCTTCAATTATAAAGCTTCTTACATAAATCTCAAAACCTTAGTTTGTGTATGGGGAGAAGCTTATGTTCTCAGATACTGAGTTCAGCAGATTGGGAGGGGTGGTTGGGGTGGGGAACAAACAAAACAACAACAACAAAACGGTCTAAAGCTCACATTTCTTTTAAAATAAAAATATTGTGTAATAATAGATTATATCTACCCAGTGAAAGTCACCCAAAGAATCAGGAATTGTTTTTCTAGTATGACTGAAGAATTACAGCAGACATTACTTTATGCATAGGTAGGGGTTAATTTCTGGAAATTCTCTTATTGTAGTAACTATTGGAAGACTTTTACCTCAGCAAGTGGGATCAAGGTGCCAAGGAACCAAAAGTTCATCTACTGGAAGTTAAAATATTTTACCTAGGAGTTTGTTGTGGACCTTCTGGACGTGAACTTTGTCTATAACAAAGGGTTAATATGCTTCTGCTGTTAAGTGTGCCATCATGTAACATTCTTACCATTTCAGTCTCAATACTATGATGGATTAGCTCTACATACTCTTAAATCTGATCTGCTTTCCAAAGTAGGAAAATGGAACTTGTGAAATTTATGAAAAATGGAAGATTCAGCTGTTATAGAATGTAACTTAAAGACAGGCCATACACCAGGGAACAAAAGAGCTAACACCTGTACTTAATTCATTAAAACCAACTCCTCCTACCATCTCTAAGTCACAAGCAGTCCTTATGCTAACACTGCTCGCTGCTAAGATTTACTGCAAAAATGAGGTAGTTTCGCTAAGATTAGCTGGCATTGATGATACTCTGAATGTTCCTGCAGAATTTAGTATTCTTAATTTTCACTTTTTCAGCAGATGTGGCAACTAGCAAAATCGGCACCTAACACTGGTATTTCCGCATGAATTATCAGCTACTACTGTGTAGCTTTCATAGGCGATAGCACCACCATTGACGTTTCAGGTAACTCTTGATCCTGTTTCTAAAGTGTCTGGACTGGAGGCAAGGTAAAGGTTGTTTGTGGCTGTTATCCACTTAGTAATTAATTACGTGAAAGAGAAGCAGTTAATAGCTTGAAGTGATAGATACTGAAAAGTTCCTCACATCTCCAATATATTTAGGTCAGGTATATGTACTCGGATTATCTGATTCAATGCTCCATATCTCCATTACTCATGAGGTTCAAAACTTTCTAATCTAGAAACTTTTGCCTCTCCCAAACTATAGGCTCCACTAGGAAGCACTACAATGGCCTTTCCTATTCAGATGATGTTAATACATCACTGCCTCCACTGCCATAAAAAAAACTTCAAGTTTAAAAATATTTTCAACACTACCAACCAATCTTCATGGTACCTACCATTTCCTCTTCTGAGTATGGACAATGTGTATTGTGAGGCACCATAGATGGGGAGTGACTAAACTCTGCTGCACCCGCAGGACTGCTAGAATAAATGAGAACAGCCCATCCTTCTACACTTCACTTTCCCCACAGAGGCAAAAGAGAATTCTTGCTGATGTAACAGCTTTGTTCAGTCTCCACAGATATCCTGAGATCTGTGGGACTACCAGCAGGTAGGAGCCACTGTCTTGCCTCCATGATCCTCTCACAATGTTGTGGGAGTATACCGATTCAGAAAGTGGCCATCACCCTGTGGCATGTCTGCACCCAGGTCCCACCCGCGGCTAACCAGTTTGGGGTGGTCAAGTTCACAGTGAGCAAAGGGATAACTAAAACATCCAAGGCCATCTGCCACTTCCTCTGTTTAATCACAGCTTTTCAGCATGCAGCAAGTGGCCAGAGACCATCTCTGCATGCTCATTCTTCAAAACCAAATAAAACAATTCAGATTGTCACTGAACCTTTCCTGTCACATGATCATCAACATCTCATGGGGCACACTTCCTGCCCCAGGAGATTCTCATTGATGAATGTTCATCATTCAAGAAATTACCTCCAAAGTCCTGCACATGCAGATCAAGTTTATGGCCTGAACTGCACAGCGTACACTACTATTTCTCATATGCAGCAGCTGAGTGAGAGTGGTGCAATTTTTCATGCATGCTGGTGTGTGTGTGTGTCAGAACAGGTAGGAAAGCCTCTGTGCAGACCGCTGTTGCTGCCTCAGCACCTTGTATTCAAACTAGATAGAAAATCTTCTCCTATAGTCATTATGGGGATGTGAGAAGCCATATATATAAGTTGTTGCAGGGTAGCAATGGAATCCATGGGTTGAATGCTCGTGGCAGTATTACCACATCCCTCTAAGCTGCTGCATTTAGGGAGCAGAGTGGACCATGCAGTGTGCTTATTTTGAAAGCCTGGGCTGCATTATCCTGACATGGCACAAGCAACAAACTTGGGCTATGAGTAAGACCACAGAGAAGACAGGGAATGGGTGGGAAGTTCCTGATGTAGTCAGTTCCTACTTGGAAGTTTTCTCCCACAGCTCACAGCCCCAGGAGAACCTTTAAAAGGTACGGCTGTTCTTGCAGTCAGACTGGTGATGTACATTGCTTTCCGGCAGTCTGGAGATCAATGCCATTATTCCATTGGAATCACATGCATCCTCTCCCTTTCCCCACCCTCGGCTTAGAGGCAAATATAGAAAAGCAGTATGCTGACCTGGGCCAGATCAGAGTGCTGCAGGGCATGCCAGAACGGGATGCACTGATACTTACAACTGTGAAGAGCAGGGAAAAGGGGAATCCTGGGCTGTGTGCTTATGTGGGAGCTAACGAGGACCCTGGAACAACTCTGAAGGGAACCTGGCTTCTCAGGATGTTCCAGAAAATTTAAAAAAACTGCAGGTTTATTGCGGGGTTCCTAAATAAAGACTTTTTCTAGCTCTTCATGAAAGACATATATGCCATGCTGTTCTGATTTACCATGATTTGTGTCTTCTTGACTTTAGAAAAGCATTCTATTTCTGTTTTTAAACTTTATCTGGCATTTATCACTCTTATACCTGCCAGCAGATGGGATGCTTTCAATGTCCTGAGGCTGCCACCATTTAACACTGTTCCCAAGAAATGCTGGCCTTCTTCCAGCACATGTTCAAGCATAAAGACAATTCCCCAGGACCTTATTGCAGCCTTTATGAATTTTCTACTTGACAGCAGGAAGGAAGAAAAATACTGAGAATATGTGAATAACATTTAAAGAAAGAAAAAAAAGGAAAAAAGAAAAGGGAGGTTCATCAAGAGGGGCTGCAACAAAAGCTAGGGCAAGTAAATCAGAGAAAGGACTTCAAACAAACAAAAAGTACATAGAGGAAGAAGTGTCAGCAAACAGACTGATCACAATTTAGTAGTAGAAGACTGGCAGCTGAGGACAAATAGCAGGACACATATGCATTTGGTTCTTTATATAGCAAGTGAATCACGTCAGGGAAGAACAAGAGTTCTTGAAGTTTCCAAAGCCTTCTGATGGTGTGTAAGTATTAGACAACCCTTGGTTAACCACGTGATGATGTGGTTCACACATGGGGTCAGGGCATTAGATTAAAGAGCGAGATTCCAGTTTAATTACAGCTGAAAGGAAGTTAGTTTGCACACACCAAAAGCACACAGAGAGCCAAGCCAACACAATGCAGATGGAAACAGCTGAGGGATTCATATTAAAACATAAAATAAAAATAGTATGGCTATGAATGCTTAGGTTTGATCGCTAATACGGTCACGCACTGAATAATTTTAATTATATTTTTAAATTTCCAGTGGGGGAAGAAAAGCAATTTCTAATTTTCCTTCTATGTAACTGAATTTTAAACCAAATTTTGGTGATTAAAAAGTATCAAAACCCCAACAATTTTTACTCTGGTTTTATAATATAATCAACTTAAATATTTTGTACAATGAAATCAGAAGGAATAACTGTAACTACCATCTCTTGACCCACTAATTGCAGACTGTAAATCTCTGTTAAGCTAAAGTACATTTCACACAGGAAGGATTTCAACCATTAAACACTTAAAGAGATCTCTCTAGTAAAATAACCAGAATTAGTCATTCTTTCTGTGAAAATATATATGCCTTTTCCAACTGTATTTCTAAGGGAGACACAGCCACATTCAATGCTGCAGTTCTTAAAGGCTCAGAATATGGCTACTAGTAGTCCCACTTCTATTACATTTTAGACCTACCATGCCACATGCATTTTATGGCTGATCTGTAAGTTTACAGAAATTTTTATATATCTCAGATACATGTCACTATACATGGATGAATCAATCTTCATGTAGACAGACTAGATGCATCCTGGACTTACTGGATATGCATACAGTTCAGGAATAACAGGTCTGTGCATATGTGACAGATACTTGTCACAAGTATACAGTTTTTATTATTTCATGTGGATATCAATTCTACTCAGAACAAGAACTTAGCAGCATAAATAATGGACCATCTTTAAACTTCCTTTTTGTCCTCCACCCTTACTGCTTTGGTGACTGGTTAGGCTTGCAGGGACTTGATTTTCTAAGCCATAACTTTTGGAGAGACTAAATACAGCCATAAACTGACATCTAGATATTCTATGTTTTCTAATTATGAGTATCAGACAATGATTTGAGATCCTGCTCCCCTGTCATACCATTGACTGTATGTAACTATATCATCAGAGATAGACTCAAAAGATTAAAGACCAGGATGAAGTTTCCCAGCCCTCTACTCTTCTGAATTGGTTTTATACAGCACACTAGATTGTTAGTTCCTCATTCAACTCCACGTGCACACTGAAACTCAGATGCAAAAGTGTGTTAGTCAAGTCTGCACATATATTTTAATCTCTTCATCTGGTTTGTGCATACCAGCTCCGATGTTAAATTTTTTCTTATCCCAGGATAGTATTCCTTTCCATTCCATTCCAATACATTCCTACCACCAACTACTACAAGCCAATTAGAGTTAGAGATCTTTGATGAGTCCTATTAGGGAAAAAGAATCCAGAGCTGACAGTAACAGTAAAGGAGGGATGAGCAAAGACAAACAATGTGCATGAAGCATCAGAATTGCTTCTCTGAAGCTTACAACAAAAAAATTAAATTGCATTGCCAAAATTCTAAATGGCAAAGTAACTTCTCTTACAGTTTTCAGGTAATGTGATGAAATATAAGCAAAATTGGAATATATAAATATCTGTCTTAAAATGGCAGAAATTTGCAATAATCACTGAATCTTCTTTTTAGAAGAAGAATCTCCATCACTGAGCAATCTGATCTTATTTTGAAGTTGGCCCTTCACTGGGCAAGGTGTTGGCACAGATGACCTCTAAAGGTCCCCTCCACAGTGAGTAATTCCATGTGTCTGGAGAGAGCTTTAAGTTCAAATAATTCACTCATTTACCACAGAGATTCTGAAATTTAATATATATTTAAATAAGGCTGGAGGGAAATTTTAAATTAAAAAAAAACCAAAACAAAACAAACCACAACCAAGACTAAACCCCCATATTGTGGCTTATCTTAGTGCATTCATAAAAAAAAAAAAAAAAAAAAAAAAAAAAGTAAGTTTCTTTTATTACAATGTCCTGCCTTATGGAGAATTTGGGGCTCTATACACTCAGAAGACCTCTACAAAAAGTAAATAAAATTGTCATTGAAAAATAAAAAATAAACCTCAGTTATATCTGATTACCAGTATGGCCACATTTTCAGATATTGCTATTTACACTAAGCATCACCATTTCTGAGTGGTGTTTCAAAAAATAAAACAAAGAGTCCAAAAAACCTACAAAGCAGAGAAATCTGAAAACACAACCACATGATGATGGGAAATTAACATGTACATTTTAGACATCCAAACTGTGAACAAAAATCTGTGCTTTTTTTTTTTTTTTTAAATATAGGCAATTATCCTTTGACAGAAAATATACACACACCAAAAAAACCCCAAAATATTATATTGGATTATAAAATGCCATGTCTCAGAATGCTTTACATTTAGAAGTCTGAAAAGTCTTGTAACTTAACTTGTATGGTCTTGCTTATTTTCTGACTTTACTTATCATTCAAATGGTTTAAACAAAAGAAAGGTTTGAAGAAAGATTCTAATACTTTACATTTTTTCACCTATCCCATGAATCACAGTTAAGTAAACAATGAAAAAATATTTATAAAATTGAAAAACTATTGAAGCCTATATTGGAAGGGGACATATGTATGGTACAACAGTAGTTAAGTGGTATATGCTCCTTCTAGAATCACAAGAGAAAAAAGAGGAAATATAAATAATTATTTTTCCCCAAAATTCCAACATTTAAGTTGTTCCTGTTCAAGATCATAATCTGTTATCAAGTCAATATTTACAATATACATAAAGGCACAATGTGTTTGGTCCAGTTAGGAAATTTTCTGACTACACTATTAATGAGAACTAAAAATACAAACACATCATAGTCTCATCAGGAAAAAAATAAAAACCTTTCCTAACACCATACTCTCAAAAACCAAACAAACAAAGAAACAAACCAATCCACAAACAAACCCAAGCACCGGGAACTACAGACTTGTTTTCTTCTCAGAAGAAAGATACATGGTGTTGAATGGAATAAACTCAGAAATCTGTAAGCACCTATCAGGAGTCAGCTTTGCAGACAGAGTCTGAGTAAATTTAAACTGAAGCAATTTACCTAGGATTTCAGTATCAAGACTCTAGTTAGATGAAAAAAAAGAGAAAAAGATGCAGGAGGACTACTTCAGGCATCCAACTTGGTTTCCTACTATAACACATCAAATCCTACTTAATTACACCAGTTGTGCCCAACCATGCATCTAGCAAGTTCATGCAGCTCTTTGTGCTACTAGAGGAGAACTGCAAGCTGTTGCCCCCAGCAAACTGAGTCAGAAAAGGAGGTGGGGGAGGAATGGAAGAGGAGAGGGAAAAGATAATGAAGATCTTCATTAACCATGCTGTTCCTTGAGTAGGTGAGGAACAGGCCAGATAATCACAGTACCAGAAACCCAGTACTGAGTGGCAGCTGTCTTGCTCTGTCAGGATATGACTGAAGGCACACTGAGTTATACGGGAGGGAACACAGGCATCCAAGAAAGAACAATGAAGGAGCCAGTGTTAGAAAATGCAAGTGGTGGATTAAACACCTTTGTCCCGTATCTTCCAGACCACACAGGTCCACGAAAACAGAGTAAGACCTCATGTACATTGTTCTGTACAATACTCTCCAGTCAGGACTGCAAAGAAGAGGAAGGAGTGAAGGGAAAGGGCTTAACAAGGTGACATATGCTTCATTAATACCTAAACATGCATCATATACCTCTTTACTCAAAGGAAAAAGAACAATGCTGTGTTCTCTTAACAGAAAAAGGCTGACTTGCCCTGTAGTAATACAACTTAAAGCTATGCTTGACTGATCTTAAGTCAACAAAAATAAGACTTTTTAAAGGTATATCTTTCTTTAAAAAGAAAAACATTACCAAGTTCCATTGATACTGAACTTAGTATCTCTGCATTAAGAAGTTTAACAATTTACCCAGTATTCTGAATGTAAGTAAATCAGTCCCTCAATGCACTATGCATTTATTTTAAGTCACCGGCATTCTGTATTTACATTTGGGACACTGAACTTGTGTAGCACCTTACAACTATCCCAAATTCTCCGAGAGGTTCTGAAGGGGGAGCAGGATACTGACAAATTAGCACATGTAGCACATACATGCTCCCTGGAAAAAGACTTTTAGGCACTGTAATAACTTTAGGATCTTCTAATGTGAAACAAAGCCCTAAGCACTTTCAAAATTAGTAGTTCTAGGCCTGAAGTGCTCAGGTATCACAGCCATACATAATGGCAGCCTGTGAACCAGAATTTTGAGGTTCTCTAGATACATCCTCTTCCTTGTCTGTTGAGTGTCTACTACACTATCTACAGCAAAATCTGTTCCAGGTTGATTGGTTCCTAGTTCAGTGTTTTATCCAATCATATGGATGGAGCCTAATCCAACAACTGCTCATATTCATGGAACTTCAGTGGGTTTGGATCAGCACTGATGGTCGGAAGTCACAAATATAGGCAAGCCATCAATTTCCTGTCATTTTACTACCTCCAAACAGGAGCATAAAAATCACAAATGTATGTTATGCATGACTAGGGAGCACAATGGATGCTATGTGACCACTGCCTACAATATCATGAGAAATCACGAACAGGTTTCCCTTCTAAATGCACAACATTTAATTTGCAAAAAGCAACAACTGTTTAAAGTGATCTGTTCTATGAGACGGGGAAAGAATGTGGTTCACTGTCATTGCATTAAAGATGTTTCAGGTTGTATGAAAAAAATGTCACAGCAAATCTTTAGTGTTAGCTGCATTGTGTCTCCATCAAGAATGAACTCAGTATTCGCCCAATTAGGAATTCTGCAGCTCAGTTGAGACATCCAGATGAGTGAAGAGACAAAAACTGCAACAAATAGCACAGGATATACCCACCCTTGGTTAAGAGTTATATAAAGCTCCTGAAAAGGAGCTACTCCATTAACAACTAAACTGATTGCAATTCTCTTACAGATCTCTCTACAGATGCTGATAATCATGTACAAACCAGGTGTTAAAGTGCATCCTCAATACCGACTTCTTCGAAAACTACTTGAAATTTCTGTGGTACATATGCTATAACGGTAGAAAATGAAAAAGTTGTCATCTTTCCTCTCATTAGACCCCACCCTATTTGACATCTTTGGTTATCTCGATTGTCCAAGAGTCTTAGAATTATTTATTTGTTTAAAGTGAATGCTGTAAAAAACACCTCTGCAATTGCATGTAGCCTGGGAATAATTTACCAGCTGGACTTCTTTAACTTGGGTAAGCTCTGGGAATGAGAAGACGGAATATGACTTGGTTTCTGCCTGACAAAGGCTCTTAGAGAAGCATTCATTTTGCTCACCTTGAAGGCTACCACCTTAGACGTTAATCTAATTTTATTCCCTCACCTTTCTGTCCATAACTGGTTTTAAAAGCTTGTTTTCAATATACTCAGATATTTGATTTGCATACCAAGGTTGAGGAGTCATTTCAAGTTACTTGTAATTTTACTGCAGGAAAAAGAAGTAGAAATCTAACTACCATACATTCTAGCCTGTCCACAGTGACATCAGCTTGAAAACTCATTTCATTGGATCATTCTGGATATTTTGCATTTACAAGCTATTTTTTCTCAAATTGTTAAACAGATACAGCGGCTGATAAAACCAGTTCTTACTGCAATTACATCTTTTCAGATGTTCTCAGGAAGATTGCTCTAAGGCAGCATGGTGTAATTCCATAAGGAAAATCCTTCCTATTGTCTGAGTTGCATTACATGCATATACCTCCTCCTAGTTAACTCCTTACATGCCAATCTCCACTAAACTATGATATCACCTTTAACAGAAGCATCCTGCACTCCCTCCACACAGGAGAGGTGATCAACTCAGTACCTTAAAAAAGGACCCATTCCAGCTATTTGTTCTTTATGTTTCCCCTCCAGCCTCCTATCTCCCTCAACCACCCACAAAAAAAAAAAAAAAAAAAAAAAGTTGGCTCTGCGTTTTTTAGTGTGAAATTCCCCAACTCCCATTACAGAAACGTATTTAAATAATACCACACAAGTACTACAGCAAGAGGCAAACAGCAAGATTTTGCATTTGCACCTCACCTCTCAGAGGGTATCAGGGCTGAGGAGGGAATGTTTAACTCAGAAACAGAAGGTTCAGTACCTAGTGGCTTTAATTTCGGCGTCTGCTATTTCACTTGATCAATAACAACCGCAGTCTCCACCGGCTTCGAGCAGGGACTCACACAGCCGAGCACTCCCGGACCATCTTCCTAGCAATGGTGACACATGCGTTGCTCTGAGGAACCCCGAGCTCCCGCACCCGTCCTCCGGCAAGACTGGCTGATTGGCACATCAGCATTTTCTTCGGTCACTTCGTCGGCAGCCAAGAGAAGAAGCATCCATGGGAAAAATGGCATATTACAAATTTTGCTTTGGGAAGCAGAGCTCGGCTCAGACCATTGTCAGGAGCAGGAGCGGGGGGGAGCGGCTCTTAAAGCTCCAGCAGCCCCTTTCGAGCAACAGCATCTTTGCAGCTGGAGGCAAGCGATTACGGGGGGAGGGGCCAGGGCGAAAGCATCTTTCTTTTATTTCTCATCTTTTGTTAAACTTAACTGAGCGATATCTGCCTTGCCTGGTTCTTCAATACCTCCCAGGTAATTATGTCTCTCTGCGTGACTGAAGTCCACACGCACGCACGACTGCCTGAATGATCAAAAGCAAATGCGGCTTTCTGTTTCACAGAAAGAAATCCCTTGCCCACAGCTCATCACTGCCTGGCAGGCACCGTACAGAGCCTGATCTCAGCGGTACACAGCAGGAGTAGCGGCACTGGGAGCTGGCAGAGCCCGGCAAGTCACTCACCAGCGCCCGCGTTCCGGGCGCCTCCGCTTTGCGGGGCAGACCCAGCTCCACCCGCCACCGGCCCCCCTCCAGGGGCAGGGCACTGCGCCCCCCCGGCCGCTGCACTGCCCCAGGCCTGGCTCACTATTCGGTGATGCCTGCGTTGAAAGCGGTACAACAGCTCGAAACTGCTCTTCTGTAATTTAAGGAGTTCATGCAAGCGCCGGTACAACTCATCTAATCGGATATATAGTGTAATAAAACGTATCATCTGCTGTAATCCGACCGTGACAAAGCAGTGGTAAAATCTGCCATAATCAGAGTAGTCCAGGCGCGTAATTAATATTAGGCATTTAGAAATGCTGGGCGTGGGCAGGTGGCCTCTCCCCGCGCCCGAA
>NW_010322455.1:0-471 GCF_000700745.2 Antrostomus carolinensis
TTCCAGCATCTATTTCCAATGTTTATCTCCTGTTTTCAATGCTATAAAAATATTTTCTTTTTGTTTCATTTCTATAAACTTGCAGTTTGAGCCTTTTGCATAGACTTGCAATTTTACTTAGAGTAACTTCTGCCAGTATTTTTAAGAACTTATTTTTTAATCATCTTGTCAGAATTTTTAAAACATATATTTCTTCTTAATTTTAGCCCAAGGTAAAAGGATGAAGGCTTCAGTGTTATAAGAGCCCAGAGAATCATCAGGAAAAAAAATAAGGAGACATGGACAACATTCGTATCTAGGTCATAATTAATAAAAGCTTTTGTCAAATGTGTCTTGTAAACTCTTACAATTTGGAGAAATAAGAGTCCAGAAGATGACAAACACAAAGAGGGAAGATACTTAAAAATATGAATGAGCAAAACAGGAGACTTCTGAGATAGTTAAATAAAAACCTACTTTTTTTTTTTTTTT
>NW_010322455.1:487-2913 GCF_000700745.2 Antrostomus carolinensis
TAAAACCCTCTTTTTTTTTTTTTTTTTTTTTTTTAAGAAGCCTGTACATATTAAATGTTCTCTATGTTTTTGCCTGGTCCTAGTTCATCCGGTATCTTTGAACATAGTGGTGCATAAAGCTTATATTGTCTCCCATAAGGGAGATAATGCTCACACTATGTTTTGTGCAGCTACCTAAATCACCACAGATTGTATATTGACTGAAAAGCATGAACGGTACTGTGAAGCAGAGTTGTCTATCTTTTACAGGGATTAAGTAATTTCAGCTTTTATACTCAATTTTGAGTGGTGAGGGAAAAAAAAAAAAAGAAGGAAAAAAAACATGCCTAGGCAGAAAATATGTATACTTATAATCAACTTGATTTTTTTTTTTCTGCAGAGTACTAATAGTGCTCTACTACACCATGAACTGAAAAGAGCTGTGTCAGAAGAACAATGATGGCATTAATTTGACATTCATAACAGACACAAGAAATATGAGTCATAAAAACTACTTTTTGTACATGATAGAAGAAATTAAATTCATACAAAATTCAGCTAAAAAAGACACTGCTGAATTTTAAGCTTCTAATTAAAAAGTAATCGCATATATGAGTTTTAAATAGATTATAATTTTAGGTTCAGCTATTTCTTCAGTTTAAAAAGAATTGAACTTTGCATCAGGAAAGCTTTTGAAAGCATTGTGTGAGGGATAGGATTGCCTGTAGTAATGGAATACAGACTCCCTAATTCCATTTCAGGTTATATAGATGACCCTGATAAGTTGTTATGGTTACATGTACAAAGTTGGTGTTTTACCATTTTAGTGAAAAAAAAAAAATAGTTAAAAATACAAAGTTCCATAGTATCTTGAGAGATTTTGAAAGAAAAGCTTAAATTTATATCTCTTGAAGAACTGCTAGCCTAGAGAGTGAAACATGCAATAAATACTACAAGTTACTGATAAGAGGAAAGTTGCTGGGTTTACCTGCAGTAAAGCCTTGCACAAGAATGACCCATTAAAACCCAGATGATCAATGCATTTACCCACATAAGACAGAAGGTACGGCTCTTAAGTGGACTTCTCTTCCCAGAAGTCAGTTATCTGATGGACAGCAGCCAAGAAACTTCCCATCTGTAAAAGACACATTGACTTTGATGAGGATACAACGTAAATCAGAAAGAGCAGAAGATGAAGGGTGAAAAAAGTCAATTTGTATAGATCTAAGAGAAATGGTTTTCCCATTTCTGACCCCAGGGGAATAAAGCAAAAGAGATGTAACCAAAGGAGCCAGAAGAAAGCTCTGCACAGTCACATTTTCTTAGAATGAATGCAAAACCAGAGAGACACTGTCACCAAAACAAAAACTTTGGAGGAGGAAGGGATGTAGTCAGTGTCTTAGAGACAAATCCAGTCCGGGAACGCTGGGAACAGAACAAAGTTCTGTTCAGCCGCAATTTCTGATGAAGCTTCTCCCAGGCCCCTTAACTCTCTTACAGTTTCAAGAACAGCAGTTCATGTTTTGTAGGTAATTATCCCAAATAATGGCAGGATCTTGCTTTTACCACTCCTTCTTTAGTGGTCCAAAACCCTCAAAAAGAAATGAAGGAATTGTTTGAGAGATGCTCCAAGGAGAAACAATGTCATTTGGAAGCTAAACTTTTCCTTTCCCAAAGAAATGACTACAAAAGAAGGGTACTGAAAGCTTTGCCCCAGTGCAGGATGGCTCATCTATTTTTACCAGAGCTGAAACTGAGATCTAGATTTCCCACAGAAACAGTTATCTTAAGAAACTGTATTTGCTGATGGGAAATGTCACTGCTATGGATCCAGCAAATTTCAGGGACCAGGAAAAAAAGCTGTTAAATTCCATGCTGTGTGTTTATTTCTCTGCTTGACCAATAACTCTCTGTGTGAACCAGCAAGGCAGCTCACTAAAGCAATTAAGGTGGTATTTTCACAGTGGTATCTGCACCTTCACTGCAAATTAAATATTGACCCAAATCTTTGGCAATATCTCAGGTCTAAATTATATTTCAGGACTGAATATTGCAAGCCATCCATTGGGATGGAAATTTTACACTCCTTCAGCAATTAAAATACATTGAAAGGGAAAAAGCTTCATGAAGCAAGACCTGTTCCAAAAACAGTGTGGTGGATGGCACAGTGAGATGTGACTCAGGAACAGGAAGGTGCTTCTGCCACTGCACTTCCCTTCTGCATTAGATGAGGAGAATTAAACTGCTCTGTTTTAGAAAGACCTCGGGCTCCAGATCAACGTCTGCCACTGCACTTCCCTTCTGCATTAGATGAGGAGAATTAAACTGCTCTGTTTTAGAAAGACCTCGGGCTCCAGATCAACATCAGGTTTTGACTTTCAAAATCCTCCTTGAAACTTAACACCCATGAAAGTGTTCAGCACTAAAGTATTCAAGGTCACCTCACC
>NW_010322456.1:0-14960 GCF_000700745.2 Antrostomus carolinensis
GATGTGTACCTGTTGGAGAGTGTCCAGAGGACGCCCCAAAAATGATTAAAGGGCTGGAGCAGCTCTGCTGTGAGGACAGGCTGAGAGTTGGGGCTGTTCAGCCTGGAGAAGAGAAGGCTCCAGGGGGACCTTCTAGTGACCTTCCAGTACCTGAAAGGTGCCTCTGAGAAAGCTGGGGAAGAACTGGTCACAAGGGCATGCAGCAATAGGACGAGGGGTAATGGTTTTAAACTAGAAGAGGGTAGATTTAGGTTGGTTATTAGGAAAAAGTTCTTCAGTATGAGGGTGGTGGATCATTGGAACAGGTTGCCCAGAGAGGTAGTGGAGGCCCCATCCCTGGAGATATTCAGTGTCAGGCTTGACGGGGCTCTGAGCAACCTGCTCTGGTGAAGATGTCCCTGCTCACTGCAGGGGGTTGGACTAGATGGTCTTTGAGGGTTCCTTCCACCCCAAACCATTCTGTGATTCTATGAGATGGCTAAACATCTGCCTGCTGATGGCAAGTAGTAAATTAATTCCTTGGTTTGCTTTGCTTTCACGTGCGACTTTTTGCTTTACCTGTTAAACTGTCTGTGCATTTCCTCACTCTCACCCTTCCAGTTCTTTCCCTCATCCCACCAGGGAGGAGTGAATGAGTGCCTGTGTGATGTTTAGGTGCTTACCAGAATTAACCCCCAGCACCATGACATCCTGTGTATTAATTACCTGACCATTAGTTGCTTTGGTGTTAATTTAGATTATATATATAGGTACTACTTGTTTGGTGCAAGTTGTGATTATTAAGACTTTAAAGTATATATTTAAAGTATATTTATTTTCATTGGTTTTTGTTGGGTTTTTTTTTCCAGAGACAACAAATCATCTAGCTTCTTATCAACCTATTGCTGTCCTCAGCCCAACACAATAGTGGAAAAAGCTTTTTTGTGCACAATCACAGGTTTTATAATTCCTGAGAAGATAATTCAGTTACTGGAGCAGCTGTGGTAAGGGCTGACAGCAGTACATTACTAAAGCACTTGTACTCTTAACACTTTAATTTTCGAAATCACTTTTAAATACTTTTCAGTAGAGCTATTGGAGGTAAATAGCAAAATATAGAAAATGATTTTTATTATTATTTTTTTTAACTAGGAAGTGAGGTAGAAGCTTAACATTGGTGTAAAAAAAAAAAAACCAATAAACAATTTTGGATACTTCAGATTAAAAAGCCTGCCCTTTATTCTAGTAATGACTTCGCTTTTTATCTGAATTTCTAAGAAACAGTGGCTCTGCTGAGCTCCTGCATTTTTCACATTCCCCCTGTATGAAAATCAGATGCCCTCAAATATGTCTAATTTTAACTACTGATGGAAAATATGGTTGAAATCCCTTTATGATACCAAAAAGAGTATCACTGGGTACTTTGAGGTTATTACAGCATTACAATAAATTAAGTTAAAGTGAGTCTTTTGAATCAAGTGTTGTAAGATGAATGAGGTAGCTGTAGTTCTAATTCAATACCAAACTACGTGATACTGGTGTATCATGGATCAGTGTGGTACCTGCAAGAGAGACTTTTTGTAAGGGCAGGTAGTGACAGAACAAGGGGTAATGGCTTCAAACAGGAAGAGGGGAGGTTGAGATGAGATAGGAGGAAGAAATTATTTCCTATGAGGGTGGTCAGACACTGGCCCCGGTTGCCCAGAGAAGCTGTGGATGCTCCTGCCTGGAAGTGTTGAAGGCCAAGTTGGATGAGGCTCTGAGCAACCTGGTCTAGTGGAAGGTGTCCCTGCTCATGGCAGGGGGGTTGGAACTGGATGAGCTTTAAGGTCCCTTCCAACCCAAACCATTCCATGATTCTATGATGAATATTGCTGTTGCTTTATCTGGAATATGATCATTACTCTTTGAGCAATTTTTTAATCCCATGCAGAAGGCCTCCCTAGGTGAGGGCTGGAACAGAAATTTCCTTGGCTTTTATTTTCTATTTAAGAGCAGTGGGTAATGTCTGGCTTTGATTATTTGTAATCCATTTCCTTTCTAGTGGTGAAAGTATTTGTGTCAAACATAGCCTGACCGTGTTTCTTCCTCCTACGTCTTTTTTGCCCTGATAGCAATTGTTCTTAGTAAATGTTCTGTTTTCTGTAAGACAAAACATGCTGTAGGAAATTCAGAACAGCTACTTTACAACTTAGAGCTTTTACAAATTGCTATAACTTGCAGGTTTGCCATGTCTAGAAGTATTGTAGGAATAATCAAGAGTCAGTCTTACTTCATTTCCTAATATCTTCTGATAGAATATTTTCTTTTGAATTTATTGATTAAGTACTAAAGCAGGGGGGTTTTAACTGTTAATTACGAATTTTCACTAACGTGCCTGTGTCTTTTAAAAAAAAACAACAAACAAACAAAAAAACCCCAACTTTATATTGTATATTTGAACATGCTGTCTATTCCATTACAATTACTGATTGCTTCATCTTCTTCCTTACAGTTGCTATTTTGGTGAACCCAAACTGGCACATTGGCTGACCGTAACTGTGCATGGCTTTGCAGACAGCCCTGTTTCCTGGAGAGAAAGTGAACATGGTTTCCACAAAGGAGGAGAGAACTTGTACAACTTTGTCATTTTTAGAAATCTGGACTACTGGCTTCAGATGGCTGTAGGAACTTATGATGATTGTCCTCCATAAAGCTATGCCTACAGAAGAAGTTTTTTAATAATCTCATGTTACTGTATAGAAACCTAGTAAGATAATTTTTATAAAAGTAATTAAGTAATAAGTTAAGTACTAAGAGGCTGTATATGTTTTATTGTTATTTATAGCCCTTAAAGGATGACCTGCAATGGAAGGAATGGATTTTTATTTCTTCACTGTCATACAGTGCCTTCTGAAAGACTTCACAATTCTAACTTTAAGGAAGAGACATGTTTTTGAGAGTTTAAATTCTCAAAAATTGACTGTAGGTGGTTTCCTTTTATCCAGGAGTAATTTTGGAATTTGAAAGTCAGTTTTACAGATTGCTAAAATATTTGGGACGAAAGCTCGTTTTGGGATTTAATGTTTTCTTTCTTTATGTTAAAGATCTGTAAAACCTTCAAATTCATGTTGAAGATATTTCAGCGTACATGCTGGCAAATAAAAATAAAAAAAAGGAGATGTGTTCTCCATAATTTGGTAAGGGGGAGGGGGAAAAAAGATGGGGAGGAGGAGGTACGTGACAGTGGGAGGAGCAGCCATTGAACATGGAAAAAGTAAAGGCTTGCTGACCTGCTTTTTGGATTTTGTAAATCACAGTTGGTTATCAGAAAGAAGTTGATTTTTAACAGTGATGCAAAACGCTGCTGCTTCCTTTCTTAATTGACCTCCACACACACATACTCACACCCCCACCAAATACCTGCTTTTAAAAGTAGCTTGTGGTTCTTGCTTTACAGGACAGCTCATGGAATTCACTGCCATGTGATTGCAGACACATTTCTGGGAAGAAAGCTATGGATGTACCCTCACACAATGCAGCTGAAGTGAAACAGGTGTTGTTAACAATAAGCAGTAAGGCTGAGAGCATAGGCAGCTGTAAAGAATCCAGATTAACTCCTGTTGAAATCCCTGAAAGGCTGGATGGTGGATTGGGGGGGAGGAAGGATGGGCATTATTTGGTTTTTGTTCTTAGGGAGTGGGTATGAATCATTAAAGTACCAGTGCAGTGCTAAAATGAAAGTTGTTCACTTGATGGAGTGAGAGATTGGTAGTGGAAGTTGGGGCATAGCTGTAGTGGAAACATCAAGATTTCCTGTCAGGGTGAGTGGCACAGTAAAGCAGAAAGTCCAGGGGAAGCAGTTGAGCTTTCTTTTTTTTACCTGTTTATTGGTTTTCTTCAGTGAGAAGAATCATCCTGGATGATTTACTGGATACACCTCCACTAAACAAACACAAGTGTGACAAATTAGCAGTTTTCTAAATCATTACATTGTTTTTCAAAATTATCCTGCCATGAAATATTTCTAGTAGGTTACCAGGAGCAGAAGTGCCACCTAGTCACAGGTACAGACATTGACTCACACAATCACAAACTGAATGGACAAGATCTTGTCTGGGAAGGTTCTTGGCTTGACACTTGACTAGTAAATATTTAACATGGCTAGCTCAAACATTGTGTTTCATTACTATGCAGCGGGGCAAATGGCTTCAGTTGTTGCCTAAAGTCTATATTTGAATGTGTCTATTGAGGGATTATGCCACAAAGAGACTAGTAACCAGAAGTGTCTTCCTTTTTTCCCTTGGTCAGAATGTCTCTTAAAAGCTTAGGCTTTTCCTGGAAGTTACACCTGCAGCAGAAGTTCTAATACAAAGTTAATCTTTATGAATAAAGTTGGATGAAGTTTGTAGCTGCCCCAGTGAATGTGCTCACCTTTCTTGTCAGATTCTAGTAAAACTTGACTTTTTTTCCCCCACAATGTATATACATGTGCACAACCAAGTGTAATGTATACTGCTTGGGGAAAAAACCCAACTGCCATCCAGAAGGAAGAATCTTGTATTGGCAGGTTTGTTTCTCTTATTAACTGAGAGAAAGAAGTGAAGTCTTGTGTGTATGCTTCATAATGCTCCCAGCAGGTGTGCAGCAGCTATTGGTCTTGGCTCTGAAATGGCAGCAGTAGGACCAGGTGAAGTGATTTTTTTCTAATTGGCACCTGGTTGCAGAGCACCTTGGGATTGTTGATGAAGTAGCAGCTGCAGAGTTGCTGGTGGGTACACGGTGATAGCTTCACTGAGGCAATTCTGAAAGGCAAGCTGAGAAGCAGGCAGTTCAGCTCTATCAGTTCTCCTCAGCATGTGAGTATTAAGGTTAATTTTGTGGATATCTTGGGGAAATCTCATCAGATTGGTCAACAGTTCCCTTTGCCTCCTATCTACATAGGCAAGGGACGGTAAATATTCAAAGCTCAGTCTTACAGGCAGAGTCATCTGGCTGTGCTGCCTCCTACAATCCCTAGTTGTCTTCTGGTGGTTATTTCAAATGGCTTTTCCAGCTAAGGAAGGGATTAAAATCCTCTTTCTGGATCTTGCAATTTATTTATGCTGAGTTGATTTCTGGCTTTTCTCCATTTTGTTTAAACCTGTACAAAGTATTGTTGAAAACCTTGTGCTGTTGGTATATTGTCACTGCAGTTCGTCTGCTTCTAGATGGTGAGATTATACTGCATTAACTAGAGCCATGCTTTCCTAGCAAGATCTGATGGTGTCCCTGCCTCCTAAGCCTGAATTCCCTTCCTTGCTGAGGGAAGCAGGCTTTCCTGTGCTTGCTGGGCTCTAGTTGCACAGAAGAGAAACTGGAGGGTGGAATGACTTCTTCCTTACCACTTGCAACCAACTGTGACCTGGGGGAAGGTTTTCCTGGGATGAGGGACAGCAGACTGTCCCTACCATCTGTAAGGACAGGTGGAGTACTCTGTCTCCCCTGGAGACTCCCAGGCATGGGGGTGGCTCTTGCTGAGAAAAGGAACAGGAAGGTGTTGTTCACATGCTTGGGGAACAGGTTGGGAGGGAAGAGCTGGGACTGGGAGGGGTGGGCAGTAATTCAAGGAAGAATTGGGCAGGGCACATGAGATGGAGATAAAAGTTTTTGCATGAGAATGAAAGATGGCTGCTGGTGGTGGTCTTGCCCTCTGTGCCTGACTCTGAGGGAGGACAGGAAAATCCAAAAGGTTCCTGAGAGCTGCAGAAGTAATGAGGAGCAGCTGTGCACCAGCTGCTCCTGAGATCAAAAGGCTGAGTGCTTACTAAGAAGTTCTGCCTCTGGGGAGTGTTTTATCTACCATGGGGAAGAGAGCCAAATATCTGAATGCAGAGACAAGCCCGGGGCAAGCTGGTTGCATGAGAAGGAGAGGGCTTTGTTGTCCTGGTATGTGGGCAAACAGTGATAAGACACTCCTTGAGAGCTAGGGAACTGCTCTGCTTTAATCTTAGCCCTTCTACTGAGCTGTGCTCCTGCCTGTCAGCTGGTGGAAGGAAAGGAAATGATGTTGAGGGGTTACTGAGCGGTAGCAGAACCAGCTGGGAATGGGCTGCAAAGATCATGTATTTTTCCAGCCACATGTTTGAGTAAGTGGTTATGTGTGTTCAGAAATTGGTGGGTGTGGAAAAATCAGAGAACAAATTTTCGTGGTGACAGAGGGGAAGTACAAGCGGTTGGATAGCATGTGTTATGCAAAATCACTCTAAATATATTTGCCTTTTTTGTTTGCAAATGGTGACTGAGTCAGGAACCTGTCTGGTGAAATGAAGGTATGTGTCCCATAACGGTGGGAATAGGAGCCTAACGGTGGTGTTCATATTTTGTGTGAGGAAGGGAATATTAGCATGGAGGACACTGAGAAACTTGGAGATAAGGATGAGAAAGAGAACTTTCACTGCCAGAATAGATTCCACAGATGCTGTGGTTGCAGAGGAGAAGCAGCAAGATTTGGCACAGCTCAGATCTGGGGAATGCAGGAGAGACAAGAATGAGTGGCCAGTAGGTCAAGGGAGGTGATTCTCCCACTCTACTCTGCTCTCGTTAAGGCCCCATCTGGAGAACTGTGTTCAGTTCTGAAGCCGCCATCACAAGAGAGACCTGGACCTGTTAGAACGAGTCCAGAGGAGGCCACGAGGATCTGAGGGGCTGGAGCACCTCTGCTGTGAGGACAGGCTGAGAGTTGGGGCTGTTCAGCCTGGAGAAGAGAAGGCTCCAGGGAGATCTTATAGCGGCCTTCCAGTACCTGAAGGGGCTGCAGGAAGGCTGGGGAGGGACTTCTGACAAGGGCAGTTAGTGACAGAACAAGGGGAAATGGCTTTAAGTTGGAAGAGGGGAGGTTTAGATTCCATATGAGGAAGAAATTCTTTCCTGTGAGGGTGGTGAGACACTGGCCCAGGTTGCCCAGGGAAACTGTGGCTGCCCCCTCCCTGGAAGTGTTCAAGGCCAGGTTGGATGAGGCTTTGAGTGGCCTGGTCTAGTGGAAGGTGTCCCTGCTGATGGCAGGGGGGTTGGAACTGGATGAGCTTTAATGTCCATTCCAACCCAAACCATTTTATGATTCTATGAGTGTTAATCTAAGGCTGCTTGAATGGGAGGTGACGGGGCTGAATGGAAGGAGAAGCATGAGCTTTGTTTTGGCTGCACCCTGCTGTCATTTACTGGGCAATATCCATCTTGGCCAGCTACGATGTAAAGTTGGATGTCTGGAAAAAAGCCAACAAGAAAACAGGTTCATATGTCATCAGCCTGGGGATTGCATAGCAATCGTGGGAGTGAGTGAGGCTGCTCAAAGATGGCTTATAATGTTTTTGTTGGAAATAATTTGTGTGCTTTTGTTATTCCTTGCCACAGGCTGCCTCTCTTTGGTGTGACTGTAAGGTTTCTGAGAGTGATAGGGAAACACCAAAGATGTAAGACTGTCTTGAGACAGGTTGGATGATGTTGATGTTGCTGTTAATAGCAATTAGCAGTTGGGCTGCTCACCCAGTGCTACAGAGCTGGTGTGGGGTTTTGCAGATGTAGAGAGTGCCCCTGCTACAACTACTGCAAAAGCAAATAGGTAAGGCAGACAAAAGGTGACAAGGAAAATGGGAGCTTAGAGGGCTGTTTATTTTTTCCCTCTCGTGGGAGGTGCATAGTAAATCAGTGGCTGATTTGGGATTAGAATGAAGGCTTTTCATCGCTAGTCCAGTACTCTGGCTACTAGATTATAGTTTGTCTGATGCTGTTAATTAAAGATTACTGCATGTCATTGACTCTGTCTTTAGTATTTCCTTATGTGGTAGCTGTACTCTAATGTGCTTGAACTGTTTCTCTTAATTGTTTTTAGTCACAGAGCAAAAATGGAGACGAATTCAATTAGTGGACTATTAAGTAACCAGGTTCTGAATGTTAACAAAAATTTCAGAAATGTCTAGTATAAACTGAGGCAACTCTTCATAAATGAGTGGCTTCTGTCTCATCCTTGGAAGTAGCTTCCAGCACTGCTTAAAAATATTTGTTTTAATGCAGCCATATACAGGAGCAAAAAGGGGGAGCTACAGTGACTTGAGCAGTTTTCACCTTTCCAGAGAGCAAGGGGCAGGGTGCCTTGGCTATGCCAAGTTTCGTATAGCTGGCTTTATGAGAACAATTTAGTGGGCTTTGCTTCTTAGAATATGGATGTGTTTTACTTGTGTAATTGAAGAATATCTTAAACAGTGATATATACTGTGCTGTCCCTCCACTGTGAAATATGGATAACCATTGATACTAATTATTGTTGTTAATGTCTAAGGCGGATGTCTCGGTTCACTAGATAACAACCATCTTTCTGTATCCTATGCCAGCAGGGTTGCAGAGAGTGCCAAAAGACCAAGCTTTATTATGTGATGGCAGGTGACAAATAGCATGCTTATTGATTTATCGTGGAGACAAGTATTTCTACTGTTTTGTCACTTTGTTGAAGTTTTTACCGTTTCAGTGCTGCCAAATCGAGCGTGCATTTTTAAAAGGATACAATTTAAGGCGCTATGGGAGGCTAGTGCTGTTACCCTGCAGTTTTCAAAAGTTCTTGTAATCTGGCACTGGGATAAAAGCCTTACAGAACTAGGCACCACACTGCCGTTGGGACAGCACCCATTACAATTTATGAAGTGAGATTTCTTTGTTGTTGAAGCAAATGAAGAGTTTAAATGGTCAGTTTTTGCAGAGCAGGCAGAAACCAAGCAGTGATGCATTGGTTCTTGAGCCTGTTTTTTGGTTAGATACTAAATCCAACTTTAGAGCTCCTGGTGTCAGAACAATATGTTGTAGCCCCATAAACTTACTTAAATGTGCTCTAATATTTTTATAAGCTTTACAACAGTTGAGTATAATTTGTTTTCCCATAGTTGGCATAAATGCTGTATCATATACTTGTAACTGATTTGACAGGAAGGTGGTTGTGTGCTCCAGATCTTGCTCAAAGTTGTACTGCTGCACAGGATGTTGTGACTCGCATCTCTCATGTTAAATGCTGTGGAGTCCCAGTCTGAGACACGAGGAACCTCTGTATCTGCGCTGATCTTAAAGGTCAGTAGGAATAGCGGGCACTTAGCAATTCAGAGTAGTGAATGCCTTGGCTAGATGATTAAAGATATTTATGTGACCAGTATGGGTAATTAACTCTTCAAAATTATCTAGGCACCCTTGTGTTAGAGCTGTAAAAGCAGTAGTGCCTACGTAATTCCAAAGACTTGTAAAAGACTTTTGAGGATCTGTAAAAGCAGAACATTGTGGTGCCTACTTGTAGGCAGTTAATTCCACAATGGCATTAGTGACCTTCAGGCTGGATACCCCGTCCTGCAAAGCACATTTACTCTTGTGCTCAGAACAGAGGTCCAGAAAAGTCAGCAGGCTGAGTAATGAGCAGCCTACACTAGCAGTAGACACTGTGAAGAACTACAGTGTGCCTTCAGATTCTAGCTCAGGCTGCTCTGATGGAAGTGGGGATTTGGTTGGTGGTTTGTTTTTTTTTAAGGGTTGGGGGTGGCAGTTTGAGATGGGCAAGGCTGCCTGAAGAACTGTTATAGAGGCATCTGGGTTTTACTTGTAGCTCTGGTAACAAATTGCTGGGTGACCTTCTACAAATAGCTTTGCAGTTCTGTGCTTCTCTGACTCTGATTCAGTGCCTCAGGCTTAGGGGTGCTACTTCGTAAAGGGAGAGGCATAGGTTGTTATTTAGTGTTCACAGAATTTACTTCAGAACCCAAAATCAGCTCTTGCCACATCTGTTTTCCTGTGAAGACTGCTGATCTGAGGAGTGTTTTTGACCAGGGCTCCAGGGCAAAACAAATCCTGTCTTTCCTCTACCTGCCTGGAGGGTGATGTCAGTGAAGGAAGTGATACCAGATTTTACTCCACTTAAGACAAGACTGCAAGGTGCTGGCAAACATGACTCCATTTAGTCGGCAGCATTGTAGAGAGCAGAGGGATGAAGGGTAACTAGGGTGATGTGAAGCATTTGGGATATTTATAAAAATGTGAAATGGCTTTTCTTGTTAAAAGAATGGTTGTGCATCGCTAAAAGGCTACAAAAGCAAAGTGGGAACATGCTTTCCAAATCAGGAGGAGAGCAATCCTTAGCAGTTGCTAATCTATTTATGTTCCAGTCATGCTCAGAGTGTGGCTTTGAGGTCTGAAGCTCTTGTAATTGCCTGGAATATGTCACTCTGCAGTGAGATTCATTGTTCTGCTCTCCCCAAGAGGAAGGCTGAGATTTTGAGCTGTAGGACTTCCCTTTCAGTCAAGCAGAGGGACATGGCTAAATTCCCATGTATTGTTTTGCTGAAACACTATTAATTATGGCTTCCATTATAAGCATGTCAGTTCTATGTGATCTAGGCAGAAATTGATGCATTTGGTGGGAAGCAGCCAGAGCGTTATTTTGGGAATTATACATGATCTAGGAGCCAGATTTTGATCCCTGTTGATAGAAATCCCTTAAACTTTGCAGGATCAGTAGGATGCTTGTTTGGTTCCCTGATTTCTCAAAGGGTCAGAGACTACATTTTTTTCTTTCATTTTTCTCAACTTCTTGCTGCCAGGTTTCCTTTGCTATTTCCCAAACACTACTCAAAATGTTTGGGTATGAAGCCCAATTAAAAGAGAGTGATCTCAAAGCTCCATGTCTTGCATGGAGATTTAGAGGGGCAAGGTTCAGCAGGGACTGCAGACAGTTTCAGGAAGCTGTGCAAGATGTGGCTTCAAAAGGGCTTCCAGCCCAACCTCACCCATGTTACTTTGCCTGGGAACCTCTCTCCTTTGTGCTTTCCCTTTGAGAGGAGTGAGTGCATTTTTTAGTCACAAAGATTTCCTGTAGCTTCCTTTCAAGTCCCCAAGGTATTGTTGGCCATGGGAACCTCTCTCTATAGCTCCTATGGAACCGGCAGCTTGAAGTGTAGCCATGACACTTCCATGTAAGAAAAGCACACATGCTCGATGCAAAACTCTTCACTGTTGTTGGTAGAATGGGTGGAAAAGCCAGTTTTTATTCTATAGATCAGTGTCTTTTGTGGATGAAAATCTACACTGACTTTTCTTCCCTGGGGGCTGAAAGTGGAGTTGCTGCTGAGTTTCAACTAAATACGAGACTTATTTAGATCCAACTGCTGCTCTCCCTGCTCCTTTAGTGCATGGCTTGATCAAGGGGACTTATGAAGAAAATCTCTTTCTTGATGCCTGTCAGAAGGTAGGCCTGCCCTATCCAGGACTGCTTTTGTAGACCAGTGCAGCTCAATCTTTCTTTTCATACTCCAGTAGGTGTTGATGGGTTGGTTCGGAAAGTTGAAGCGCTCCTGGATTTACTGGCGTCTGCTTCTAAAATTGTTCACTGTGCTGAAAGTGAGAAATCAGCCAGGGAGATGGGCTTTGCTGCGGGCAGGGGGCCTGCTCAGTGTCCTGTTTGCCCAGCCCAACCCTGGCCTTGGCCAGCGGTTGTCACAGCCTGTGTAGATGAGCAAGCAGGATTTGCTTCCAGGGAATATACCCTGTGGAGTTCTTGGCCTCTCTTCTCGAAGTAGTCTGACAACCATCATATGGACAGAAAGCCCTCAGTGCTGAGAGCTCGCTCTCCTCTTTAACTCACAAATGGTGTACCAAGATGGTGGTGTGGGTCTGGGGGTCTCTTTTTTCCCCCTCAGAGATCAGTCATTTCAGGAATACCTGCCACTTTCTGAAAGACACCAAAAATGTGATTTGGAAACAAAAGTGATTGAAAACTGCAGTGGTGACATGACTGAGGCTTTTTCAGTAACGTAGAAACTGCTTCATGGACCAGATTCTGTCCAAAATGTCACAAGTACTTGTCCCTGTAAATTGCAATGACGTGGTGGAAGCGCCTCGGGTTCTTAAAAGAAGAGTGCCAGCTCATACAGTTACCATTCTAAAATGGCTGTGGTGCCCCCCTTCTTCCCTCGGAATTCAATTTCAACAAAAAAGTCCAGGTGGATAAAGAAGAAACTAGAACTTAGACATTGGTCTTGGACTGAGACTGAACATGAGAAATTTTACTTTGAATCTTTTGGATAGTAACATAGAAAAAGATACCGTATTTTAAGACTAAGTTGTTTTCCTCCAAACTCCGAGAGTCTTCTGGGCAGAAGAGGACAGAATGGGTTAAGGTGGTTGATTTCAGTGCAAATGGAGAACTGCCAGGTTCTTCCATAGCATCCTGAATTTGGTAAAAACATGGGGTTTTTCTTCCTAATGAACAAATAGCTTATTGTACCAAATGCCTCTAAGCATGTTTAGATTTATTCCATTTGCACTCAAACGAGATGAGACACCACCCTAAAGATCTACAAATACCAGAGTCTGTGCAAAAATCAAGCTGATGAGGATTGTAGTAAACCTTCTTGTTTTCTTGACCTTGTGCAACTATGGCAAGGAAAAAAACCTCTTGATAAATGCATTTAATTTTTTTTGTTAAACTGCCTGTAAGTCTGTTGGCTTATAAGTAAGTACCGTTGTGGATGGCATGGCATTGACTAAATCATCTGGTGATGGTGGCCACTCATCAGCCCTGAGCTGTTCTGTGTGACCCTCTGTGGGGGTGTGTTGAGCCAGATTTTTTGAATCATCCTGTTTCCATTTCGAAGTAGAAATAAGTAGCAGGCTTCTTGTGGACTGAAGTTTCTCTTGACTTCATGGATCTTTAGTGTGCTTTTTAAAAATGTATTTAACCCCCACAGATGTTTCACTGTCTGTAGTTTGAAAATTACTACTGTCAGTTTTATTACAGAGGGGTTAAACTTGATTCCTGCTATCTGCATGAACTTCTTGCATGTTCTCAGTGAAGGATTCACTGTCAGGAGTAGCACATTTAGAGGGAAACAGTGCAACTTCTGAGCACTTCAGTGAAATTCTAACCAGTTCTCATGAACTGAATGTGAAATATCGCAGCCTGCTAGCAGCATTATGTCAAGTGCTGTACTAATGTGTAAAAAGAGACTGTCTCTGCCTTCCAGTGCTTCCAATTTAAAAAAAAAAATAAATAAATTAAAAAAATTGGAGGAAAGTGGTAGAGTTGCATAAAAGATTTTGCTGTTATTAGAAAAGGGTGATGAGAGAAGAGAGAAGTGCTCTGCAGAGTGTTTCACTCAAGCCAATGCTTTCAGACTGGGTTGGTTGTTCTTAAACAAGGTTCAGAAAGTTTGTCCTTGCCCCATGGTACTGTGGTTAGACACATAGCCTGTTGAGTTGTGTCCCTGTAGCTGTTCTGAGGGTGTTATTGCCAGCAGAATAATGTCCTGTTTACCAGGTTTTGGAGGTATTGGGGAATTACCAAAGGGCTCTGTTGCTCCTTATTTTTTTTCTTCTTCTTTCCCAATAGCATCTGGCTTGCCTTGGTGATGGAAGAGATTGGTACATGGAAAATCCTGAGACAGACTGTCAAGAACAGTAATGGTTTGAGATAGGGAAAACCGTTTTCAGGATATTGTGAAGAGCTAGGGGAAGCTTTCTGGGAAGGGAACTGAAGCCAACCAAAGAGAAATCTGGACTATTAAATTAATTAGCCTGTCATGAGGTTTTTGAAAGCAAAGATGGAGCTCTATTAGCATGTTGGCTTCATGGCAAGTGAGAGCTGGCTGGAGCCTGTTCACCTGCATGTAGTTTTGGGATGAATTAAAGTCTTGAAGCCTGTGGGTTTTGTTGAAAAATGACATTTTGAAAGAGGCAAGTTGGCTGCTAGGAGTCGGAATCACAACAGAGCCAAATAAGCTTCAGATTTCTTAACCCCCTTGTCACTGTGAGGTCCAGACGATGTGCAAATGCACAAGGACCAAGCGTTGTGAGCTGCCAAGTTTTAGTGAGAGGAGGAAAAGGAAAATAAACTACAGTTGTCTATTATGGAAATACATGGCAGGTATGAAAAAGAGCGAGCTATTCAAACCTGAGAATGTTTATGAGGAAAGAGAGGAGCAGCTATAGAATAAGAAAAAGAGCTAGGGATGGGAGTAAACTGGAAACTCAGACTGTGACTTCAGTGCTTGGCACCAGTCAGAAGAATAAATAAAGCACAGAGATGGTAGGGGGCAGGGAAAAGAGATGTGTCCAGAGCAGCACAAGCAGCGAGTCTCGAGCCGCCGTGCTGTTAGCCATCAAGTTGGGTTTGTGGGAAAGCTGGATGACAGCAGAGGAGACTGAAGGGTTTGAATGAAAGCAACCAAAAGAGTGCTGTGCTCCAGTCATTTTTGTACTCTGGTGTGAACCGGGTGCAGCTCTGTGGGAATTTGAAGAACACCACCGACACAATGCTAGGAGAGAAATGGGCTTTCTTTTTATTGGGAAAAATGCAGATTAGATCAAATTGTGATTTGTGTGATTCAGAGTATGTGGGGACCTAACATCAAGGGCTGAGAAACTACCAGATTAAAAAGGCTTGAGGAGAAGCCAACTGGATCCCAGGGGACTACTTATTCTCTCCTGATACAAAATGATCATTAAGAAAGAGAAATTTATTAAAATTAGGTAGTAAATATATTTTTATGCAGATTGTAGCCGACAATGCTCATGGCCTACCTCATGTATGTGTGAACAGGAGGAGCCTAAATGCCTTAGGATCTTTAACACTACATAGTGGCAGCGGTGAGTGGGTCATGCTAGAAGGGTGCCAGGCTCCTTCCAGTGCCCCTGTGTTCCTCTGACAAATATTGCTGACCCCTTCAGATGCTGAATGGTGTTACACATCCTTGTCAAAAGCTGTTCTGAGCGTCGGTGAAGTTCTGCTTCAAGGCTGCTGTTGGATAAAGGCACAGCAGAGAGGGATGAAGGGTGTTGAACGTGTGGCTGGGTACAGTACTGGTATGAAAGACAGGGAAGGATATAGCGCACAGGCATTCAGGGGCTCCTGTTTCATGTGGCTTCTGCCCCTTCCCTCAGTAAGCCTGAGGGACACATTTTTTATAATTTTATATTTCCAAAGGATTGGATAAGGGGAT
>NW_010322456.1:14982-23907 GCF_000700745.2 Antrostomus carolinensis
TGCTGAGGAAAGAAAACTACTATTTAGATTAATGCTTTCTAGGCAGGAAAAACCTGTGCAGATCAAATAACTGTGCAAAATCATTGCATTGTTCCATCTTCTGTTTGAAAAAAAACCTATATTTTTTGTTTACAACAGAGGGCATCAAGGAAGATGCCTGATATCGAACTCCAGAGTTCCTAGAATTACTGGTGAAAGTTTCCTCATTGTATACAATCTTGGACCAAGAATCTTTAAAGTGAAGCTCCTGAAGCCATGTATCCTGGTTTTTAGCTGGGACAGAGCTGGGTTTCTTCCTAGTAGCTAGAACAGCGCTGTGTTTTGGTTTCAGTCTGGGACTGGTTATGAGAGAAACACTGATAACATACCAGTGCTTTTCTATTGTCACTGGAAGTAAAGGGCTTTGTGTTTTGTTAGTCTATAAGTGCGAGATCTAAAGGGGGTGATGAATATTTAAATTAATAAGCTAAACTGGTATTTGGATATGCCAGTGGGATATTCCATATCATATCACGTCATGGTCAGTATATTAATGAGGGTCTCTCCCTCTCTTGCTCTCTCTGGCTTTTGCTCCTGGGATTGCGGTTTCAGTTCAGGATTATCGCTCCTCTGGGATCGTTATCTGGGAACGAGCTGGACTTGGTCAGCGGGTGGTGAGCAACTGCACTGTGTATCACTCCGTTGCATATTTTATTACTATTATAATTATTATTTTGATATCAGTATTATTTTAAGTTTGGTTTTATTTCAATTATTAAATTATTCTTCTCTCAACCTACAAATCTCCTTACCCCCAATTCTCTCCCCTGTCCCCTGGGGGGGAGTGAGCGAGTGGCTGTGTTGGGCTGCTGGCCCCGCACTAGCCAAGGGAAACCACCACACCATGCCAGCAGGCCCTGTTTTGTAATTTTATGAACACTTCTGATCTTCACAAGTGTTGAATTCAGAAATTCTGCTGGAACAATGTTAGGTCAGTGTGATGGGGGATCGAATTGAGTTTAGTCTTGATACAAAGGTCATTGGATGACTTGTTAGTAAAACTTTTTTTTTTTTTAAATAAAGAAGAAAAGTTACTGGAAAAATGTGGTTAAAACTTTCAATGGGCAAAACCTTGTAAACTTGTTGGATAAGTTGTCCATACAGAATACACATGTGAACACTGCACATTCTGCATTCTGTGTGTACAATCAGCTGTTTATGTATCATAAATGTATTTTAAAGAAGGGATTTTAAAAATTTAGATCTAAGCAAAATTTACTTTCCATTGGCTTTTGCTGACAGCTGTGTGTCCAAACCTCATGGTTAGTTGGAAATGGCAAACTTCACTATCTGAGAGCATAGGTTCATTAATTTACACAAATAAAAAAAGGAGGGATGGGGGAAAATCTGTAGCTAAGATTTTTTAAAAATTAGAGGTCATTTTGCTTTGCTCCAGGGCTGTGTGAACTGTAATATGCTTGTCAGTTAAACTGGTTTGGGGTTGTTTACCCTTTCTGGGCACCCAGCCAGCCTAACTTACAAAACTGCAATTATCATGATTGTTAGGAATAGTTGCACTTCTTCCTTTGGATTTCTTCTGCTTTGCTGCTTTTCTTCTTCGAGGAAGTCTTAAATTTTCCTGTCAGTTCTGAGGAGACCCTAATTTTCCCCTCAGGGATTCCCACAGAGGCGCAGAGGCTCTCCAACTCTCTGACAAATGTAATCCTTCCAGAGGCAGCAACGAGCAAGAGTGTTGCTCCTCGGGATCAAATCCCTGCTGGCCCCAACCAACAAAGCCAGATCTTGCTGCTAAGAGACCCAGAGTGTTCGGGGTTTTTTTTAATTTTATGGTTTAACCCAGAATTTCTAAATACACATCTAACCTGAAGGCTGAGAGGCTTTGCCATTTGCATCGTTTCTCATGTATGGCCACACCGTTTCTGTGGCAGTGGCCAGCAGTTGGTCGGTGAACACTTGTGAAGTATTTTGATGCCCCTCTTCAGGTACGGTTGGACTTGATGATCTCAAAGGTATTTTCCAACCAAATGATTCTATGAAAACACAAATTTGAAAGAAAGAACTGGCACCAGGTGCTGACCACCCAGCAGCTTTTGGACTGCAAGTACCGTGAGGTACCCATGGTTTGCAGGCCCTGGGGTAATGCAGTGTTTGCTGCACTGTTGCCTCTGGCCTCACAGTCTCCAGGAGAAATAAGCCACTGCTGCTGTCAGGCTCCTAGATAACTCCTTTCCACCTCTTCCTCGTCTGCTGCTTTGCCTAGATGTAGATGTGAGTGGCTTTAGTTATCAGGGAGAGCATGTTGGAAGGTGCAGTTTCACATTGCTGGTGTGAGCTGGGATCGCAGCTTCCTTCACAAGAAAGCCTGCAAGGTGATGATAGTGTGTTCATCTAGCGGGGAAACTGGGCGAGTCTGTAATCTTAGCGATGTTGTACTCTGCTGTTTTCTCATCAGTGATTTGCAGGGTCAAGCCTGGCAGCAGTCCAGGCATGGCTCATGGACGCCTTTGCGCAGCGCTTCCAACAGAGCTCTTGTTGTGTGTGATAGGAAAACCAGATGTAAAAGATCCTTCATCTCAGCTGTCATCCTTGTGGAGATGCTGTGCCTCTTCCCTGTGTTTCACGTAGGTTCTGGCTGGGATGCTCCGATTCTCCTGTGTCCATGCAGGTGGTTTGAGTTTGTGATGAGGCAGCGGCCCGAGAGAGAAAATCCAGCGCTTATCTCGCTTGTGCCTTGTACTGCCGGGCTGCTGTGTCTCCAGTGATAACAGGTTTCTGGGGAACGTGCCCTGGATCCTTGCTGGTGGTGCCGGAGCTCTTCTCAGGTTACAGTCGCCCTTTGTCAGTATGAACTTCGAGGAGCACTAGGAATGGCAGAGATGGGGAAATAATGATGGCGTGTCAGGTTATTGTGGATTGCTGGCCAGAAATCTTCCACCAGGGGATTTCCTGGGTTCAAACCAACTTCTTGGGGTACAAAACTCTGCTGAGGATTTCTGGAGTCTCTGGATGTAAAGTCAGGGACTGTGCATGTCTTTTTCTAGACACTGGAAAAATTACATTTATTTTCAACCACCCAGCCTCTCTGAGGAACTTCTGGATGTTTTTTAATTTGGCTTATTTGTTTAATTATTTTATATACATTATATATTTATATTAGTGTTAGACTGCTGCATTACTTGCTTATTTGGTCTTGAAAGTTCAGTAATCAAAACCAATTTACCAGAGGGGAGATTGAAAACCAGAGATCTCAAGTGACATGCTGTGAATCAGTGATAACCGGTTCAGTGACAAAATTGCAGTTTTAATGCCTCAGTGTCAGGAACTGTCTAGAGGCAGATGTGTCACGTCTCTTGTTCAGCAAGATTGCTCCCAAAGCATTAACTCACCACACGAGCTTTGGGTGGACCTGTCCTACTGTCAGGGAGTGTAGTGGGGGAACAGAACTGCATTTTAATACAGGCTAACCAGGGATGTCCAAAAACTCCTCACATATTTTCAAGTTTTGAGGTATCTCGTTAATAGCATTCTTGTGCACTTACCACTTTTTTTAATTGAAAACTATGTTTTCAGCCAATTATGTTTAAACTGTTTAATGTCTGTGAAAAATCTTTTTGCTCTATTTGCTGGGCCACAATGGCTGAATCTCTAGCAGAATATAAAAGAATTGAGTGACTGTGAAAAACTACTGTCACCCTCATCTGATGGGTTGGCAGTGAAGCTGGGGGTGTCCATTGTAGGGGAACCTGAACTGTAGATCTTGGGGCTGCATCTTTTCAAGGATTAAGTGCCATAGCCCATCTTCTTGTGCCAGGACCTTCCGGAAGCATCGGGGATCCCAGTTATTTTTTCAGTGTTTATCTCCTTCAGAGCTGGTTTACATAAGGTCTCCAAAGTTCCTGCTTTACATCATTAGGACTAACAATTTGCAAAGATCTTCTGTTGAAGGAATTAGAAATAATTCTGCTGTTCACAGACTAATATCAATAACTTCAGATGCTTATGATTCTAGGGGAAAATAAATCTGCTCTCATGAGCTGAAATAGATTGTCCAAAAGATTGTGGAGTTGTTGACCCTGGTTCCTCCATCAGACTGGCTGTTGTGGGTTTTTTGGTGGGGTTTTTTTTTTTGCTTCAAGAAAATTGATGTCAAGACCTGATTTTTTTCTTACCTTTCCCTTGGATGCATAGTCTTGTTTCATTTCTAGCCAGAATACAATTTTCTGTCAGCATGACTGAACATGTAATTCCTTCAGAAATATTAAAAAATGAAAGGGTGACTTCAATTATTCCTAGCCACAATATAATGCTGGCTTCACAAATACTTCTGTGGATGTTACAGCCCAGCTCTTGAGATCACAAAGTTAAGTTTGCAGTCTCCTATTTTGGAAGGATAAATCTTGAGAAACCTACCAAGAAGCAAGCAGAAAAACTTCTGTAGTGGGCAAGGTGGCTTCCCTTTGCTTTCTTATTTTGATTCCCTTTATTCAAGGGGGTGTCATCCAGTTTAAAAACTCCCAGTTTTGCATTGTTTTAATTTTGTTTATTGTTATTTAGCATCCAAAATAATTCTTCTAGCACGCAAGTTCAGGGTTTATCAGGTTTCCAGCTGAAATCCTTACCGCTCTTTCTGAGCATAAAGCCCATGGAGGGGGAGAGGGGTGTGGTGGAGAGAAGAAAGGAAAGCAATATGGGGATGTGTCTGTCTTTTGACATTTGAACATGGAAAGAAAAATACATTATTTTGTCATTGTTACTTGCAATCATGTAGTACAAGCATGATTTCTGTACAAGTGTATGTCTTAGTTATCCGTGCCTTAGCAGGGGTTTTAAAGTTGGTTTTGGTTTGTTTTTTTGTTTGTTTGTTTAATAACAGTGTTTGATTAAAGATCCCAGTCCAACTTGATAAGCTCAGTGAATTCCAAACCCACTATATTTGTAACGAGCAGCATCTACAGTTCACAGAAGCTGGTACTGGCAGCAGCCAGTTTACCCAGCACGATTGGGGTGGCTTTGAGGGTGGCCTCAGTGAGTGCCTTTTCCTACTGAGACAGAGGGTACAGTGAATGTAGTGAAAATTAACTAATAAGGGGGAGACAAGCAGGACTTTGAAGATTGTTTATGTTCTAGGTTTTGACTAGCAATTGGAACATTTTGCTGGAGATGGAAGTAAAGGATTATAATAAATGGGAAAGCAGCATCTAGGAAAGACTGGTTTATTACAGACAGCATTATGAGTTGGCTTCTCACCCTGCGGAGTTACGTAGTTGCTCTATAGTGTATGTTTGGTAAGCTATATCCAGAGGACATAATAAAGATGTGTTACACTGGGCCTAAAGGCTCACAGGACATGCTGTCTTCTTGAGTAACCCACATGGTTACATTTCAGTAACCACCAGTGACTGAATTAATGTTCGGCTTGATTGATTGAGGCAGATCTTGGAAAAAATGCAAAATTCCAAGGAGCTGCTGAAGGCAAAGCACTGTTTCAGGCACTGTAAAAGGCAGGTATTTGTTTTGGTTAAGTATTGCAATCCTGTTTGTCCTCAAAGAAACAAATGAATTCTTTCTCTTTGAACAAATGACTTTTTCTTGATGCTTTTAACAGACAAGGTAAAGGATGATCCCTGTCTTACCTGAAACACATGAGTTTTAATCTGTACTTATCTCCGTGCGGGGTGATTTGCTATCATCCAGCACAAGATGTTGGGGTTCTCAAAGGCTGAAGCATGTAGTGTTGCAGAGCCTGATGAGCCTGTAGTCTAGCCATAGAGGTTGTTTGGTGGATGGTGACTGGATAGGTGGGAAATTAATGCAGATGTTTTGTTTTGTTTGGTTGGTTTGTTTTGGAGGGGGGGGTTGGTTTTGGTTTGGTTGGTTGTTTTTTTACAGAATGGTAGAGGTTGGAATGGGCCTCTGGAAGTCATCTGGTCCCATCCACCCCAGTTCAAGCAGGACCACCTAGAGCTGGTTGTCCAGGACCATGTTCAGAAGCATTTTGAGTATCTCCAAGCATGGACACTTTACAACCTCCCTGGGCAACCCATGCCAGTGCTTGGTCACCCTGACAGTGAGAAAGTGTTTCCTGATGTTCAAAGGGAACCTCCTGTGTTTCAGTTTGTGCCCATTGCCCAGTCCTGTCACTGGGCACCACTGAGAGGAGCCTGTCTTCTTCCTCTTTGCATCCTCCCTTCAGGTATTTATGTACATTGCTGACATCCCCCCCAGAGCCTTGTCTTCTCTGTGTTGTCCCTGCAGGACATATCAGGGTGGCTTAAGTCCCCTGTGAGGACCAGGGCCTGCAAATGTGAGGCTCGTAGTCTGCCTGAGTTTAGGCAGAGGTACTGGTAATGTGCTCCACACTGCTGTATGCAACAGGCCTGGTGTCCACCTGGTGTTCTTGTCAATTGTAGCTCTTCCAGCAGTGAGGGTGGTAAGAATGAAGACATAAGGGAGAATTCCTTTATTTTCTCTTGCAGGTCCTTTGACTTTTTACCTGCTGTGTCTTGGTGGTTTCCTATTCCTCTTTGTTGCATTTTTCCCTGGGCAGGAGGGATGAGGAGGACCAAAAGAACTCCATCACCATCTCTTCGTTTTGTATTGCATTTCAAAACCTTTGCACATCAAACCACTCTTCATCCTGTGAGTACCTCACAAAGTAATTATATTTGGTTGTCTCTTTGTAAGTCTGGTGCATGACTGAATCTACCAGTCATGTCCCTCATGAGTAAGGAAAAAAAGTAAAATGCAGAGACCTGTGAGTCTGAAGTACTTTCTAGAGAAATGCGAGAGGCTGTACAGAACAGGACCATGGTGATCTTGTCCTGTCCAGGAGCTCACCTTCTGATACTGCTTCCTGTGGACAGGAAAACTCACCTGTGTGCCATCTTCAGTATAACTGAGCTCCCATGCTGCATGACTTAAGGTTGCCAACTCGGCCTCTGCTGACAGCTGCTGGCAGTTGCTTAGGATGGAAAAATCACATGGCAAACTGTGAGCTGAGGGATCTCTCGTCAGAAGCATACTTGTCATGTCCTAGATGCATGTGAAGTGCCTCAACTCCCTCCAACAAACCTAGGTAGGGTATAGGCTCCATTTATTGAAGAAAGTCTCTCCTTTCTACTTGGACAGAAATGGTTTGTTTGCTGCCTCACTCCCTAGATGTTTGCAGTCCTATTTTATCTACTGTTTGAGTAAAGTATGAAAAAGAGCAGTGTAAAGTTCAGCAGTTTATAGCTCAGCATTATGTGCTTTTTAAATTCTTTTCAAGTGTGCCTGACTTTAAGAAATGTATCTATCTCACCTAAAAAGATTATTTAATTCCCCTGAACCTTGTTTTCAGAATGATCCTGCTGCAGCTTCTGAAGCACAGAGACGTCTCTTTTAGCAATGTCAGCGATTGCAGTGATGGACTTGCTGCAGGAAATGGCTTCAAATCCTGGATTCATGCATATTAGGAAGTTGAACAAGGAAAAGACCTAGAGGTGAGTTCAGCTCTTCAGATTACCCCAAAATACCTTTTGTTGTAGGTTAGCTTACCCACAGCTAAAACCTTGCTCTGCTTTCTGGTGTCGCTCAAACATATCAGCAGAAGGTGTGGTTAAGTGTACACAGGCGGCTTTCAAACAGTTCCAAGTACATTCAACCTGTGGCTCTCTGGTACTGTTTCCTGACTGAGAGAAAAGTTATCTCATTTACTTCCAAAAATAAGCTTGGATGTGATGGAACTTTTGTGGGGAAAGCCTTTTATGGCCTCAATGTGGGCCAGGTGCCAGTGCTTGTCAGTTTGCTAGTGTCTGAGACCTTACCTGTTTCAGGAGGAGAACTAGAATGTCAGAGAGAGATTCCTACACTCCATTAGCCAGGCTTCTGTGCTGCTTTTAAGTTTGGGCACCAACACTGACAGCTGCCTCAGAGTGTGTCTCTCTGCTCCGTAAGCAATTAAGTAGATTGTGTAGTACAGTGATGTAATCAAGAGAGCAGACAGTCCTGACAGGAGGCTTGAGTGTCACGACTGAGCCAGGCTGAAGCTAGCTGAGTTTTGTATTCCCATATAATTTTTCCTAATTCTACTAGCCACTGACCAGACTTCTGACACCCACACAGGTGTTGTGATTTGTCTTCATGCCTGAAGGAGGAAAAAACTGAGGAAAATGTCTTCCTTGTGGTGTTGGTTTTTGTTGTGTTTTTTTTTAAAAGCCACATAGACACTCTTCTAGGCATTGTTCACAAATATACTATTTCTACGTTCTTACATTGCACCTGCAGCCAACACCTCATGATGCCCCAGAATTGTCCAGGTACAAGTAGTTCACACATCAGTATTAGAATCAATGTAGAAAAGCCATTTTTGATATTTACTGACCTATACTGAAAAGAATTGGAAAGTATTTACCTAAAGAAACAGTATCCCTGTAATCCAGTATATAGACTGAATGTGTACATTATCTACAAGAGCATAATTTGTTATTGGTGTGAAGTTAGTTACTGCTTTTAACGTAAAGGCGGGGCAACTGGACAGTGACACTGCTAGTGGATATGAATTGGTGTGAACTAAGGACTTTTGGTCACTACCTTATTAATATCTTAATATGCAAATTGTAGGCAGCCTAACAGCCTGACTGATAGTAACACAAAAAATGAAGCAAGGAGAATTATTTTTCCAGTTGAATTGCCTGTACCTTCAACTAATTTAATGCCTCTAAATATCTCTAGCTCTGGTCCTCTGTTATAGTGAAGTTCTTTCATGTTTAAGGAAAGCATAAATAATCCTCCAGCTGAAATAATAGATGCAATCTATGCCCAAATGCTTCTCACAGATGCTAGAAAAGGAATCTTTATATAAATGTTTAGCATTACAGAACTGTAGGTAAGGAATCGTTCCTTCTCTGTTTCACTAAAATCAAATTCATCTAAGGAAGTTGTAGG
>NW_010322456.1:23933-30590 GCF_000700745.2 Antrostomus carolinensis
ATAATTAAGAGTAGAATGAATTCCTATGTGTCTTCTTCCCTGTCTCCCTCTTATTACAGAAAAGGTCTATATAGTTTACAACAATAAAACAGCAGTAGTCAAGTCTTTAAAATCAGAACTGAAGTGTCTTTGAAAAAGGCAACTACATGAGAGAACCACATTTAAAATGTGTTAAGAAATATTAGTTTTATTTAACCAGTTTTCACAGCTGAATATTTATTCTATAAAAACTTTACAGATTGTACAGTTTATATATAGTTCAAACTACTAGAACAAAAAAGTAGGTCCCACAGATGCAAAAATACTGTACCAATCCAAGGTAAAGGCAGATTTACACACTGTACAGCTCTCCACTGGGAAGGGGAGGTGGGTCAGTTCCAAGTAAAAACTTCAAAACTGTACAAAAATAAGGTTTGATTTCTTTTTCATTCTTCATACATTCAATAAGATTGCAAGCACAGATACCCAAGTAATAATAGATATCTGCAGTCAGGAATCAATAACCACTCCTGAAAGGAATGCAAAATAGGTCTATTTACACAGGGCACTCTTTTACACCATACTGTATATAGTGTATATTTAAAATAATAAAAAAGCATAGACAAAGAACATTAAACATCTAATATAAGGTAGGTTTTTTTTTTTAAAGGAGTTTTTTTTTTAATTAATAGTGTGCCAAAAGAATTTTAACTTATTAAATAATATATTCTAAGTGAACCTAAAATTTATGAACATAAAATGCATTTTTGGTGTAATACATCACTTAAACCAGCAAATAGGAAAAAAAGAACCGAAAACAGAACCCAAACTGTATATAAAGTAGTATTCTCACCCAGCAACAGAAGCACTTATGTAGTTATTAAAAAAAAACAAACAAAAACAAACAAAACACAAAAAAAACCCCAAAAACCAAACCCAAGAGAGACTATTTAAAAACCCACTAAAACTAACTTATAACTTAGGATATTCATACATAAGATATTCAGTGATGCACTAATACTGCAAAACAAGCTGTTGTTGTTGTTGTTTTCTTCCCCTATCCATTTCCCTCCCACTTCCCCTCATTCCCCTTCCCCAAGAGACAGTGGTTTCTTCATGCTATCTGGGTAAGAATTAGACATATTCCTGCCCCCTTCTTTCCACTCCTCTATACCTCCCCCCAAAAAAGGACAGAGTGTTTTCTTAGCATTAATCCTGAGCACACTCTCTTTTGGGGGATATGTGTGGTTTAATCTTAACAGGGTTTTAATTCCCCAAAATTTCAGAATGTTCCATTACTTGAGGTATTTCAACCTTCTTCTGAGACAATGCCTTGTATCTGAGCTGACTCGTTGGGCAGTGAAAGTCAGGGCTGGCTAATACCCGTTTCAATGCTGTATTCTAATGAAAAAGAAAAGCATTATTCCAGACTTCCCTGCCACACAGAAAATAATGCAACACCAGTCACTTTTTAACCCATTCTCTATTTGATACGGTACTAGCCAAAGATAACAAAAACTAGAGCCTTTAAAGAGATGTTTGGTAGTGCACTCTATCATTTTTTTAGCTTCTGTGTGTGCGTGTGTCTACATACACACACTCACACACTTATTACATTTTTTATATATATATATATATATATACACACACATATATATATATAAAAGGATATATATGCACACACGCCCACTCCTGTGTGTGTATATATAGCTATATGTAACAATCAGGGAGAAAAGAGTTTTGTTCAAATTTAAGTGATACAGTACTCTTAAACCCCTTGACATTAAAGGGGAGAGGGGGGGTCCACTCCTGTTCCCAAGCTGAGCCAGGGGTGAGTTTATAGAAGTTTTTTAAATGGGCATATTTTGTTTGCCCTGATGTCCAAGAAATACAATTCCAGTGTCAATGGGCATCTCATCAGAACTCATCAATTTTCTTCTGAAGATAGGTTAACATTGAGTCCATCCCTTGTGCTGAGCCCCAGATTTTCTTCAAAACTTCACACTCCTTTTCGTTTGCTTGTTCCAAGTCCACCTTCATGATATTCCGTACTAAAGCTTTGGATTCTTCAAGTACCTAGGCCAAAAAAACACCCCAATAAAACAGAGTTGGGTTAGTATTACGTGAGAACTGAGCAACATGTGCACTTACAGGTTGCTATGGACAAAGCCTGAAGCTGTTCATGAACTTAAGTTTATCAATTCATGGACATATTATGACCCTAAGAAATGTTTCTTATAGTCTCTCTCATAGTGTCACACAGAATTTGCTTTACCCTATACCTGCACAATTTACAAGTGCACAAAATGTGGAAATAATGAAAAAAAAATCAATATAAAACCACATATATATCTATATCTGTATCTATATATCTATATCTGTATCTATATATCTATATCTGTATCTATATATCTATATCTGTATCTATATATCTATATCTGTATCTATATATCTATATCTGTATCTATATCTGTGTCTATATATCTATATCTGTATCTATATATCTATATCTGGAGAAAACTCCAACTCTATTTTGGTGAAGGCATAATTATAACACTATTATTCACAACTGCTCTAATAACCAGACAGACCTTGAATCTATTGAGAATTTAAAACAGACTGAACAATCTAATTTGCCTTTCCATTTAGAAAACTATTATTTTGTTTCAGAATCTGAAATTTCTAATACACAGCTCAGTTAATTTGTACTCCACCTCGTCTTGTAAGAAAGCATTAGATGTTGGTAGTTTTAGCTACCTTGTGCTATTGCCATAGCGCACACAACCACAAATGTGCTTGGCATTATTTGTAAAACTACAAGTTCAACATAAAGTCAAAGAATGCATTTATTTCCTTGGTAATTTAAATTATAATTCAAGACATTAAAACAGTAACTGTAGACAACTCAAAATAACTCAAGATTTCTGTGCTCCTCTGCAGTTCTTAGGGCAACTGTTTACACTGTTGATGAGAATGAATGGGACTTACACAACTCTGTTAAAACCAAAATATATTGTCGAGTCCAATGCCGTATTAATGTTCTTAACCACAGTGCACTAATGGCATATGATAGAGTCAGATACAAACTTAAAAAATAAACTTAAAAAAATAAAATCCTCAAAAACCCAGAAACAAAAATATACATGTGTTAAAAGACATTGCTATACTAAAATGCAGTCCTTGGTTCATGAAAAGGGTCTTTTTTTAGAAGGACATAATGATGTAGTCTAATAATACTTAGATTAATTCTTTTTAATCTAATCATAAAGATGCACTGTAAGAAAATAAAGGGAACTTACAACTGAATTACATGTGACAAGTTCCTTAATTCGAACCATTACTTCTTGCGTGAATGTTCCCGGCCAAAACACTTGAGAGACGAGTCCTTTGGCACAAGCTTCCTGCGCAGTCAACTTCCTTCCACTGAACAACATTTCATTGGCCTGAAGGGATAAAAAGTTACTTCTGGTATGAAATGTAATGAGACAAAACTCATTAAAGGAAAAATGTTCAAAACAAATAAGGAAAATGCCTGCACTATTTGAAATAGTGTTATTATAGCTCTTCCAACTTTTAATTAATAAAGAAAAAGACTTGCCTACAGATGGCTGGCTCGTGTTCTTGACTATACTACGTCTGTAGTTATAAAAATACGGAGGTCTAGGATTAAGGGCTAAGCGTGACAATGTCTTTTGTCATTTCCCGTTCGTGAACGCTCGTTAGCTCTAGCTTTCTCGCAGTATTGCTGACTCGATTAACTGTCTATGTGGTAATAGGTTCTAATGCCTGGCAGATCTGTAAAACAGCAAGGAATACATCAGCTTCCCCTTTATAATGGTGTTTGTTGCAGCAATGAAATATTTGAAAAAAAAAATCTACATTATCTATAAATTATAAAGATAACCCAGTTTTGGTAGCAGAACCCAACCCCTGGGAACTGCCAGCCTTGGTAGAAAAGAACAGTTAAATATTTTGCAACTAAAATGTTTTTTAGTATTGAAAATGTTTGAAACCTAAATATACAGTTTATTTGCAGCACTTCAAGTCTTCAACAGTATTTCATTTATGATTCAACCTTTAAAATACCTGGATCATCTTAAATTTTGACCTCCAAAACCCACTGAAGTAAGCTGGATATATTCCAATTTCTGCTCAAATTCAGAGAAAATAAACATCCCCATTTTATTCAAGAGTTTAACATTGACCTGATAAATCCTTTCAAAAGCTGATTTAACTGTCATCTTAAAAAAAAAAAACCCAACAACAACCAAACAACAAAACCAAACAAACCAGTATTTAAAAGATCTTGCCCATGGTTTAAGGGTACAGAACAGAGTGCTACATTCTATGCACTAAGGTGATCTCTAGTTCTGTAAGTCTTTTTGATTTGTAATTATCATACACTTCACTATTTCTCAGCTTCTCCATTAAAACTTCATCCTACAACCATTATGCTTACACTTTAATTCTTCCTTTAGTGAAGTTTCTTATATAGTTAAACTTTTTGGTTTTTGACATCTGCATGGAAGCAGCCAGTGAAGATTAAAAAGTCAGAGTAATTGTCAACTTAAAAAAAAAAAAAACAAACAGTTTTACTGTTTCTTAATGACTAATTTACATTGAAAATATGATAAAACAATCACTGGACTCTTTGAATATGGGAAATAAGCCAGTTGTAAAACACTCAAATCTGGCAGGTATAGCATTTCTGAGGACTAAATTCTGGTTTTGGGGTTTTTTTTTTTTTTAAATGTTTTCTAATGCTGGAAATTTTGGTAATTATTAGAGCAACTTTCAGTGAAGGATCTCGAGTTATCCAATTACTGCAGGTAATACTCCTGGTATTGCCATTTTACACATGAAGAAATTGGAAAACTGAGAGGTCTATTACTAGCCCCTTTGTAAGGAAATACACAGTCTGGGTTCTACTTGCAGTTTGGTTGCTGGCTCCCAGTCCATTACACATGTAAAAAAGATGTTTCCTACATTCTTTTACACAAAGTTTATCAACAGCACATCTCTCATAAATTAATATGGAAAGCTGTGAGTCATGTACATTAGTGTAAAAGAAATCTCAAACTAAAGGTACAAATTATATACCTGTATAGTTCTGCCTTCTGTGAAAGCAAAATCAAATGTCCAAGGTTCATTAACTATCACAACTCTATCTTCTAACTGTCCAGATTATACGTGAATGAAACTAACCTGAAACACTAGCCAAAAAAAATAATAAAATCAACAATATATACACATAAGTTTGTCTAAAAACAGGAATCATTTTCCTCATGAGATATGGAAATAAAAAATTCTTCTGAAATAATTTTAAAAGATACTTAATGCTCATATCAAAGATCAAAACATGTAGTCAGGCTAACTGGGGGTGAGGAAAGGCAGAAATTTGAGACAGCTGGCCAGGTCTACATATTCCTCACGTGGAGCTTTGGTAACAAGACCAAAAACGAATGCCAGAAAAAAAACCTTAATAATTTTATTTTTCAAAAAAAACTCAGTAGCAACTGCTGGATTCTCCTGAACGTGAAAAACCACGAGTGATAGCAGGGCAGTTGGTTATCTTATTCCTGCCAGCTGTAACACGGCATTCACAGAAACCTCACATGAAATGAGCTTTCCCATTTTTGTGCTCAGTTGGCTGGTTTGGAAGTGGAATGTTTTGCTCCAGCAGCTTCACTTCTGGTCTCTACACACCCTGTGCTGGAGAGCCACTGCTGACCAAGTTTAAATCACATAACCACGCCTTCCATCTGCCCTGAAAATAACACACTTGGTGGTTACTTTCCAAGAACTATAATTAATAAAGCAATAGAAATGAAGATGGCAGCAATATTTCATTAGTATAAGACTCTCATTAACAACCTTCATTTTCTACTTGGTCTGTCTTTCACCTTCCACAGAGGAAGTTCACTGGGACATCATCCTCTGGTCTCTTTTACAGTGAGGGCTCAGAGGCTCACGGAGGGAGCAAACCCTTTCGTCCAAGCCCAGAGCCGCTTTGGAACATCTCTGCTCTCTCGCACTATCATCAGGAGGCAGCTGGTCCCTGCACCACCCAAGACCCTGGCTGTGATGTGGGCTACAGGCACTCTGGAAATGCAAATCCCTCACAACTGACAGAAAAGCATTAAGAAATACTGCCGAGCGTGCTGGAGACCAACAGGGAAACCCTGTGTGCGATGCTTGTTCATGCAGCTCCTCTGCTTTGTAACCTGACCAAGAACTCTACAGCAGACACACAACAACATATCTCCCCAAGCAGACATCACCTTCATCTCTACTACAGGTTATTTTCAAAACTCAAAAGCCAAGTTTAAGAACCCTTCTAAAATTCTTAGAATTCCCAATCCAGTATCAGCTTTGAATCCTAAGGTCTGGGCTTCAGATTTCCTGTAATACTGACCTCTGTGGAACACATTCTGTGAGAAAACCCCCCTGTGACAGAGCTGCTCCCCAGCCAGGACTGACCTGCTAGGGAAGATATTTCCAACAATCTTGCAACTGAATATTTTTTACATAACTGCTGATGACAAAAATAATCCTCTGAATCTGACTTGCAAGAGTTAAGAGTGGGACTAATAGTGCTGAACTAATGCATTTGTAGCAAATTTTATAAGGCATATGGAGGCCTTAATTCTATCTTTTGTATGGTATTTTAATTCCCCC
>NW_010322456.1:30626-42782 GCF_000700745.2 Antrostomus carolinensis
TCTTCTTTCTGCTGACTTCTCTCTCCCTTTTATAGATAGAAGGTTTGATCAAAGGTTTCAGTGTGGATTCTGAGTATATTTCATTAAATCCACCGATTAAAGTCCAACTGCGTCCCATACAGCACTGACTGTACTGCAGAGGGTTGAGGGTAGTATGAAAACAGTGGACTTTTTCCTTCCCTCCCTCCCCCTTTTGCACTAAATATTATGAAATTGTTATCACTGGAAGTTTGCAATTTAAATCTCTATATTTAAAAATGAGAGTATTCACAAACACACATGAAGGAGTATCCTAGGGAAGAGCTTGTGTGTTTTTGGTACGACTTCTAAAGAAACAAAAAGGAACAACCACAAGTCTCTAAAGGACGGGGATGGATGGAATGGATGGATGAATGGATGGATGGATGGCCAAATAAAAAGGGAAAGGAAGAATCAGTAGTTTGAAACATGCTAAGGTATTAAATTAACTCTTACAATGGTTAATCTCAGTTACCTTTTCTGTTCTTTTCTAATAACTAAATCCAGACATCACACAATTAGTCATTATATCTGTTCAAACTGATGCTTTTAATATATTGAAATCTGTATTTTTAAATCAATAAATACCTATAAGGAAAAATTGGCTTTTATAATAAACAGTAGTTTAGGAAGACAGGGTAGCTACACAAGTGCTTGTTTCATACTATTACCATTCAACTTGAAATTGGAATGGGACGTAGGTCTAACAGTTTTCAAAGAACACAGCATAAAAAAAATAGTAAGCAACATGAAAATACTGTAGGTAGGAGATTTTTAGATAGCTTTTTGTTACATTTGATTCTTTCATCTAATTGGAAAGCAAGAAAAGGGTTACTAACACATGGTTTATGTTTTCAGCAACAATGCAAAGCATTACCTTTTTGTTTTGGTTTCAATTGAGTAATACTGTAAATTGAGTGCCAAGACTGAAAAAACCAAAATCCTTCACAAAGGTGATTTGGAGCGAGTGTTTCTTGCACAATGCACTGGTGTTAAACAGCAGCAAAGGCGAGGAAGTTCAACGTGACTCCTTGAGAGCGAGTGCACGAAAGCTGAATTACTAACAGCTCTGCTGAGTAACAACAGAACAGCCCCTGCTCTGCTGCACTCCGATGCCGCGCTCAGCGCGGGGCACTGGTGCCTCAGGAGGCATCAGCAGGGAAGGTGTGTCCCTGGAGGACATAACCTCTGCCACTGTCAGGGTTAAGGGTGCCCATGACCCACGGAGCAGAGAAGCTATAAATAATGGTTTCTCATGAAAGCTTTTTATGAAAGAAAAAATAAAGAAAATACAACACAGCAAAGGTAAAAAGTCTTGAAATCACTCTGGATAAATGATCACAACCGCGCTGTGAAGCCGTCAGCCCCGACCCTGCAAGCTACTTACAGAAGCCAGGCCCATTATCCGAGGGAATGTAAGGGATGAACATCCATCTGGACTTTGTCCAAAAGTAGTGTATGGTGTCTGAAACCAGGCCTTCTCGTTAGCCCAAACCACGTCACACAGAGGCAGTATGGATGCTCCAAGTCCAATGGCTGGGCCATTTACTGCTACAATGATTGGCTTCTTAAACTGAATAAAAGTGTTCACAAAATTCCTGAAGAGAAACAGAAACAGGCACTCACTATATGTGTAGAGTAAAATACACCAGCCCTTGAAAACTCAGTAATAATTCACCTCCACAGTAACATCGCTTTCAAAACCAACCTGATAACCTTCCACGATGAGGTGGCAGCTTGGTGCATGAAGGGAGCAGTGGATATTGTCTACCTAGGCTTCAGAGCGCAGCTTTTGGCACTCTCTCCTATAAGACTTTCATAGTCCAGCTGTTGATGTGTGAGCTGGATGAGCAGACAGTGAGGTGGACTGAAAAATGTCTGAATAGCTGGCCTGGAGGGTGGCGATCAGTGGCACCAAGTCTAGTTGGAGTGTTGCACCCCAGGGGGCCAGTGCTATGTCCAGTACTGTTCAACACCTTCATTCACAATCTGGATGATGGGGCACAGTCTACCCTCAGCAAGTTTGCTGATGCTGATACACCAGAGGGTTGTGCTGCCATCCAGAGACCTCAACAGGCTGGAAACATGGGTGACAGGAACCTCATGAAGTTCAACAAGGGGAAGTGCAAAGTCCTGCACCCAGGGAAGAACAACCCCAAGCACCAATGTATCCTGGAAGCCAAAGAGCTGTAAGGCAGCTTGGCAGGAAAGGACCTACGGATCCTGGTGGACACCAAGCTGAACTGGAGCCAGCAATGTGCCCTTGTGACAAAGAAGGCTAACAGTATCCTGGCCTGTGTTAGGAGGAGTGTTGCCAGCAGGGCAACTGCTCAGCACTGATGTCCAGTTATGGCCTCCCCAGTGAGAGAGAGATGTGGAACTACTGAAGATGGCCTAGCAAAGGGCCACCAAGATGACTAAGGGACTGGAGCATCTCTCAAGTGAGGAAAGGCTGAGACAGCTGGGACTGTTCAGTCTGGAGAAGAGAAGGCTCAGGGGGATCTCATCAATGTATATCTTCCCTGAAGGGAAGATGAAAAGAAGATGGAGCCAGGCTCTTTCCAGTAGTGTCCAGTGACAGCACAAGAGGCAACAGGCACAAACTGAAACACAGGAGGTTCCCTCTGAACATCAGGAGACACTTTCTTACTGTCAGGGTGACTGAACAGATGGCCAGCAATGTTGTGGACTCTCCATCCTTGGAGATACTCGAAACCCCTGCCTGGACGTGGTCGTGAGCAACCTGCTCTAGATGACCTTGCTTGAGAAGGAGCAGGCTGAACAAAATAACCTCCAAAAGTCCCTTCCAACCTCAACCACTCTGTGATTCCGTGGAACCCTAGCACCTCTGCCAGCCCAGCAAAGCACAGTAATCAGGCAGGTGCAGATTTAATGCCCCTCCTACAAGCAGCAGCTGCTCTGGCACTTGTTCTGTATTCATGTGCCTCACAGCCCTCTCTTAGATGAAGCTGTAGTCACAGCTCACCTCTGAGCACCAAAACTGTGGTTAAAGCTCCGCTTGATCTTCACTGTGTTCATGTGTGACACTGGTATAAGGTATCTATCTATATTTTTTAAGTAAAGGTATAATGTATATAGGCATAAGTGAAGGTGGACAAAGCATTAATGAGTTTCCTTAAGGAGTGTTTCTGGACTTTTGGGAGACAGCTTTTCTTAATCAATAAATAAATCAATAAATCTGCCTTCTAAAGTTATGAACACCCCATAAATAGTAGAGCTCTATTATCACGTATCACACACCTGTGAACTTCCCCTCCTCATCTCCCTCTCTCAGTTTAGTCATAATGCTAGAGGTGCTGTGCTTTTCAGTTACAAATGCATATTCTCATCCTCATTATCAACACAAGATGGCAATTCATTCCAGTACCCACAAAGCACAGATGCTTACATGCTGCTCTATCCTCAAACAGTAAACGCCTTCAAGAGCTGCTTAGGAAAATGTTAACTCTGTGTGTGTGTGTGCTTGTGCATATACACACACATCAGACCAAGCAGAGACTTCTAAAACCTGACAGTTGAGGTGCAGACATTTCTCAGTTAACAGCTACCACACAGAAGGCAGAAGTAGAAGTTGTCTGTATTTACCTCAGGTACGTGACAAATTCCTATTAGAATACAATGTACAACATAGAGTTGTCAGCACCTGTAAAGCACTCCTGTCCTCTGAATGACAGAGGATTTTTCATTTCAGTATTAGATGCTGAAATACGGGATTCTCATCGCATTTTTTAAAGAGGGGGATTTAGTGGTAATTTTTAAAATTTGCTTTCCATCTGCATTACATGTTTTTGTAGTTCTGTGAAACGGGACTTTTACTATATTGCATCCATCAGTAAAGGTTGTGATAACCTGCTGCTTACCTCAGCCTACTGTACTGAAATAGATGAATGCAAAAAAATTCCTACTGGAACCACCTTACACAAGCTGTCATACAAACATCCAGAGACTTTAGATAATTTTAATCATGCCTCTAAATGTTCCAGAGAGGACCATCTCTAGCATGTAGATGAAAAGTAACATCATTAAATTTGAAGGGGGGGTTTGTAGGTGTTTTAAGTTACCTTTATCCACTTTATTAACAATGAATAGTAAGTGACAAACCAGGCTTCTAGAAGGGCCTGAATTAAACTAGTGACAAAAGCTGAGTGTTAAGTTAACAGGGGCCTCTGTCCCCTGCCACATCTGAAGTCACTCTATGAGCAACTTTTATACAGAATGACTGAAAATTTTCCTTTGAAAAAAAAAAACCCACCAAAACAAACCTGTCATCATCTCCATGAGCCCACTGTGCCTCCAATTAAACAGGCTTTACATGTTACAAAGCCTTTTTCAGGGACATGAACTTTGATAATGACAACAGAACACATGTCTCTGAAGGAACAGAGGTACCCTGGAAGCATACAAGAGCTAATCCAAGAGCCCAGGCTCCCAAAACCAGTGTTCAAATGATAAGCTACTTGTTTGTACTGTTAAAACACGCCTAAGGATCCATGCTTTTTCCATAGCTGTTATTCTAGTTTGTAGTAATCCAGCTCATTTTCTTTAAATGTTAGGTTTGGTACCAAGTGTTGGGATGAAGTTCACCTATATTAATCTATTCCTCTAAAATATCCATGATTTCACTGCTCTGAATGTACTATATTCAGTTACTCATTCAATGCACATCTTGTATTTGTGTGTGTTAAATTTGTTTTCTTGAAACCCTATGTCTGTTTAAATCTTAAAATTGGAGGAGTGTACAACATGCTACCAGCTTTCATAGCTAAATTTTAGTAGTAAAAATAGTGATGCATGAAATGTCAAGCCAAACAGAAAGGGACAGGAGGTATAAAGAAGTGCTGTGCACTATATCACACAACAGGTGAATGTGTGAGATCATGTTGAATTAGAGGCTTTTCAAATAAGAAGAGATAAAACAAGCCAGACGATACACTGAAGAATACCCACTCAAGATAACCACAGACAATCATACCTACCTAATAGCTTCTGCCATCTTAGTGCTTTCCTTTTTTCTATCATCTGTTAAACGTCGTATAAAATAAATAAAATCGAGACCACAGCAGAAAATGCTACCGACTGCACTGAACAGCACGAGTTTACTGTCATCTGCAGCTGCCGTGTTCAGTGCACTTTGGACTTCCTTCATTACCTGAAAAATCAAAAATTCATTAGAATCTTTTAATTACATCATTACAAAGTAACATACTGTTCTCCTCCCTTCCTCCCCCTCATGAGATCTTTGACATCTTTAATTTTTCTTTAGGATCCACTCAACTATCATATTAGAAAAGTTTACTTTTTTCATTAGCCCAAAATAAGAAAGTTAAAAAAAAGTATTAGAAGCTTTGCATTTCTGAAATGTAATTAGACTAAGATAATGAAATTATTAAGAAAAGATCTATTAGATGTTATCTGTAACTACAGCACTCATTCAGCATTTCTGTAATTTGGACAGCAGATGGCACATGCAACCAGCTCAGAAGAAAAGAGCCTTAATTCAGGCTAAAGCTTGTTTCAAGTTGCACTTAATAAATCGCCACGTCTTGTAGGAGACAGCACATCTACATGTTCAGATAATGTAGTTAAAACTCAGCTGAATTACTCAAAGTCAGCTGTACATGTTACAACTTGTAGGCCACCACCTGAATCTTGTTTCATATATGGTTGTGCCTGAGTAACAGACAGAATGAGGCAGAGACTTATAATTCCATCAGCACCCTTCCCCCCAAAATCAGCATTCTTCTGACCTCTGGATTTAGTGAATTATTTTCAGATGATTTTGTTGATAGCAAAATGTGTGTGAATCCATCTTGTTTCCTGACAACAATGTCTCTGTACCGGTACGCGCTCTCTGTTTGTCTGACGCTGAAACGTAGCCTTTTATCAAAGGGTTGATCTCTCCTGTCATCAATAAACCTCCGCTTGCTGGCTGTCACTCCTGTCACCGATGTCTGTATGTTGGTTGTACCATTGGCTGCTAACGCTTCCATAAAGGTGGATGTACCTGGAAATAGTTTAAACAATGACGTTCTATTAATTACATTTTATTAGCTCAGCAGTTTCAGAATCCCTATGAGCATGAAAACACACTAGTCACATTAAGAACACACGCTAAATATGGAACTCTGTCCCCTGGAAGTTACTGAAATGTTACAGAAATAGACATTCTGCACAGAGCAAAATTAAAGCGACGAGGGGATCCAACAGATTCATTTTACAGTTGTGAGAAAACACATTTTAAATAAGCCAAACAGACCAATCATCATATACTTATTTTTAGAAGGAAGGGAAAGGTTTATTAATATTCCTAATACCCATGCACTTCAGTAGGTTTATGCTCTGCTTTCTCCCTTTCCAACATCTTTAAGTCATCTAAAAGCATCAAGATTGCAAAGAGAAAGCAGAAGCCTTTTGTTTCAAATGCCAGAGAGGTTAATATAGAGAAGAAAACACTTACAATAAGCCAAATAAAGAACTTGACTGACAGGATGATATAAAGCATAATAGTCTTTAAAAGAAAATGGAAATGAAGAAATACAGACTATAGTTCTGCGAGAGGGAAAGACAACCCATGCAGTGATGGATATTTTAATGGATTCATAGACAATGAGATATTTCTCAAGTGTAAACAGCTTTTGCTATTAGAACTGGCAAATAGAGCACTATGTCTTTCTGGTCTTGTTCCCAGTCACTTAGACAGAATTTGAAGGCGTCCAAGTAAACAGGCCATTCCTCATCACACAGAGGGGACAGGTTTTTCCATGCTCCACATTAGAAACGTAATACCAAATAATTACCATTCATAAAAGAAAATAAGAGAACATCTTGGATCTATAATCCATCTGTATGTTAAAGTCTCCATGTAAAATCTCCATAAAATTTGTCAAATTAATGTAATGGAGTATCCATGGGGGGAGGGAACTGTAGGGTTAAAAATGTCGGAAAAATGTGTTACAGGCCAAGACAGGAAAGTTTTGAAAGACTTTTCCTGAAAATTGAAGTTTGAGACTTCGTTAAAAACTTCTGGAAACCCACAGCCCGTATCTCACAAACAGGTACTTCAGGTCATCGTGCATAAGAGTTCTTAAAAACTACAGTGAAATAGTGCGTAAAGAAATTATTCATTAAATGCCATTGATCGATCTTGCTTAATTTGTCATTATCTTTCTGAAGAAGCTGCATTTTTAAAGTTCTAACAATATGCAATGCTATGATTTTTTGTTGTTGTTAAAACCAACAAGATACTTCAAACACTTGTGGGTCCAGTGAAGACACTAAACAGGCTCACCTAAATAACTGGAACATCCTATATCTCCACATTTTAACTGTGTTCAAATGTTGCTTTACTGTGACCCATATGAAGTATGAGAGAAATATTAAGAGAATGACTAATGAAATTAAAACTCAGACCATGATACATTTTTCTATTTGTATTTCTGATATAAAGATTTTAAAATAAGTCCGATTATAAATCTGCTATGATTAATTAGGCAAGCTGTCTGTCAAAGGAGCTATATAATAATGGTTTATTTTACTTTTTAAAGTCTTCCTTGTTGTATTAGTGATTTAATCTTCTTACTGTATCGCTTTTTGTGAAGAAGTTAAAAGACTTCAAGATTTTTCAATTGTTTAAAGTGAAAAGTAAGAAAGTGAATTCAGTTTGTGATCCGACTCAGAGACAGAGGTGAACAAAATTAAACAGAAAGTTAACATTTTATATTGTCACGGAAGTCTCACATTTATTCATAAATTTTTCATGGCACCCTTTTTTCATTTCAGCAGAATAAATGAAAATCTGTTGCATCCCAAATACGAAATCGATAAGGGATGCCTTTGATACTTTTCCCTTGTAAACCACACTATGTTGATGACATTCCTTTAAAAGAATTCCATTCTGAAGGAATTTGCAGGAATACCACTGTTGCCCCATATTTCATTGGGAACACAAGGTCAAATGGTATCACTGTCCACGATGGTTCGGTTTTCCATAGGAAAGGTAAATTAAAACAACTGAAATCACCTCTGATTTCTAAACCCTGATATAAGATTTTATGGATTCTGTTGTAGCCATAGCAGAAAAAGTGGAGAACCAAGACAGCACAATAGACTAGACTATGCCAAAAAAAAAAAAGAGTCAGTAAAATTGTGTAAGAGCTTTGAGTAGATCTTTTCCCATGACTCATACTTCCAAAGACATACTCAAATACCAGAAAATTACTTTTGAGATGTAAGAGGCAATGATTACATACTTCGAGAGACAAAACTTTTGGCAAGACCCGCCAGGATGTAAACACCACACACCACTTTTCATGCTTATTGAATTGGCAAGAAACCTTCTGAGTTTTTATATAAACTCTGCCTGCACTTGTCAATAGTTGCAGTTTCAAACCACAAACATGGGACAGCTGCAGTTCAGTGGAAGAAGTCTCCTACATCCCATCTTGTAAACTTACATACTTAGACTGGAATCAAAAACCTGTCGGCTTTGGAGACCATGTCTCTGTGCAGGGAGATTGGGCCAGCTGGTACGGATTGGAAAAGGGCACCAACAGAGGTAAAATACGTTCGTTAGGGTTTGTCATCACTGTAAGTTTGTGACCTTCTACACCTTAAATCATAGGGGGCTCTTTCTTTTGACATTTGGTCTTCAAAGTCAGGAGGCAAGTCAGAGATGCAAAGGAGAACTTCATGCGATAGATAAATAGACAAAGGTTGCCTCATTGGGCAGTCTTGGGCGTGCATTGCGGCAAACGAGGGTGAAAATAAAAGTGCCAGAGAGAATTAACGGTATTGCCATAGATTTCCTTACAGGAAAAATTTGCATTGAGGTTCCTTGTTTTCAGGTTAATTACAACTACATTTTACAATTTTAAAGTGTAGATTTTGTAACAAACCAAAAGCATTTTAATATGTTAATAGCATTAATAGCATATCAAAGACAAACAAACCACCACAGCCCCCTCCTTTCAAACTGAGCCTTCCAAAAACAATAAGGGCTTGGAAAAAAAGACAATTTATCCTGGATATTGTCATCTAATGCAGAACTACGTTTAAGAGGTAAACAGCTCTTACAGTTACAAAAAAATCCCCCAAAAACCACCCTTGCAACTGCAAAATGTTAATTAACGTAACGTGATCTTCTCAAAGGTGAAGACATACTGCTGCTGCGCAAAGCTTCACCCTACAGATGCAAAATGAAATTAAGAGGACTACTTGGTTTTGCAGCTGCTGATCAAAACCTGATAACAGTCACCATTTTCACACAGCTGCTTCTAGAGAAAAAATTATAAGCTCTGGGCAACAGATAAGAAAGGAACTGATCTTATTCAAAAGGAAGAAAGACACAAAACACAGAAATTGCAGAAGGGGCAGAACAGCAAAGGTACCATCATCCCCGTTCCACTGGCAGAAGACAGAAAAAGGCCACCTCTCCAAAATACAAGGGGATAACCATTAAAATGCATGATGCCAGACACCTAGATAAACAGAGTTAAAACCAAAGCAGGTAACACACAACTTCACAGCAATCCACAAGTTACAACCCCAAGCTCCTCTCTGAGCTATTTGTGCTCACTGCTACTGTCTCCCAAATTCTGGAGAAGTGTGGTTGATCTTCCACAGCAAGCCTGGAGTGCAAACACTCCCCCAACAACACTGGGGACAGATCCAAACCGGTGCCCTAAGGACACACGCATGTCCTAGTGGTGGTACTCTTGGTTCAAAGGTTTGGCTGACAGTGTGCTGTTTCTGAAAGGCTTAGGACAGATGTCTAAGGAACTAGCATAAGCCGGGAGGTGTGAATGATGCTGAGTATTTTCCCCAATTCCAGCCACCAGAAATTTAGCAATTCCTAAAATTTGCATGCCCAGAGCCATCGGGTGCACCCAAACCATGTAATGAAATCCTTATCCCCCACGGGATTGTCCAATTTACTTTTGAAACCATGATGGTTTTGTCTTCTAAAGTGTCTTTATGCAACTTACTTTCTTCAGCCCTTTCATCCTATCCCTTCTCCAGATTAGTCACAATCTTATTTACCCTTTCTTCTTCCAAAAGCCAGCCCAAGCCTGTCATTCTTCTCCATGCCTCTTCCTCTTCTAAATCTTGGAACAGGGTCCAAAATGGCACAGAATATTCAAGGTGGGGGTTTATAATGTGGCATATTCGAGCCTTTTCTTTTGTCTTCTACTACTTTTCCATAATAATTTCTAACAATTTATTTGGTTTGGTTTTTTTTGTTTTGTTTTGTTTTTAAAAAAAAAACCTAATACTGAGCAGGTGTTTGCAGAAAACTACCCAAAAGAAACCCAGTGCCCTTTTCTGATACACAGTCAGGAACTGGTCTATGTTTTGCCATAGGCATAATTTTGCACAGAAATCTGTTTTGTCCCCTCCTCACCACTTGGCATTTATCTGTGCCATAAGTAATCTCTCATTTAAATCACAAAATCACTCAGTATTTTCAGATCTATCTGCAGTGTTCACAAGGAGCTTCAGGGACCCTCATGTACCAACCACGTCCTCTCTTGTACTAAGTGACAAAATGGTTAATAACAAGTGTCCCACTCGAATAAGCACATGAACAAACACCAGCAACAATGATTTCTTAAAGTGTTAAAGGCAAATAAAACACTGTAATTGTAACTGGTTACAACTCAAGTACTGGAGAGGGAAAAATATGATCTGCAAAACTGATTGGGAAAAAAACTTTTGATTAAAAACCCAACTGTGCAAGTTGCATTTTTTCCAAAGTCCTTCCTATACTTGCACGGCTTTATAGTCCCCTGTATCCACAGAACTTCACACCAGTTGTCCAGTGCAGATTGCCTGATGTTCCCTTTTTCCCTGTGTACTACATGTTCATATGCACTAGCAAGCTTTAACTGTAAACACTGTTAAGCTTTTCCAGTGTTAACTATGTACTACATCAATTATTCCACGAGACACCCACCCCAGACAGCGATACTGCAACGCAAAGATAATACACGAGAGTTTTCAGTAATTTTTCCATCTCTGCTTCAGCCAGTACACATACAAACATTTCTTAGAATTGCAATGTATTGGCACAGATCATAGAAATTCAAAGTGAGGGTTATAAAAACCCCTATATACGTGCCCATTTTTCGTCAGAGTATATGTATTTACAGCACTTACAGTTTGGAATCAAACAAAAGTTCCAGCTTCCTTTGAAATGTCACTATAAATATTTGTAAGAAGAAAAAATTATTCTGAATTTATTGTACATTTCACCTCAAATACTTGTTTGCCCCATGTTTCTGAAGGAGTATTCAGAAGGTTTAGGCCATTTATGAAAGAAAGATGCACTTTACTGACATCCCTTCCACAATATGTTGTTATACTGATGCAGCACACAAAACAACAGTGCTACCAATAACCATCTGTGCGCACCCCAGCATTAGAACAGGCATCCCCAAAGATGCCTGGGAGGAGAAAGGGGTGGGGAAATGGTCATACTTCTAATTATGGGCTGCAGATCCCCGTGATACCCTGCCGCTGGCATCAGAACCTCCTCCAAACTCCTACTGCTGGGAGGGGGTGTGTGCACTAACTTTATCTTCTCAAATAAAGTTAACCACTTCTTGATTCTCTTTCCAGGAAAGAGTTACACAGGGAACCATTAGATGTTCCTCAGCCACCTTCTGTTGGTTTTTGCCAATATGTCACTTTTCCATACACAAAGAACGTAGGTTTTAAGCACAGACTAACAGGCAAATTGTCGTGTTGGTACTTGGTGAAACATCAGCAACAGGGAACTACAACTGGGTAGGACTACTCCTGCAGTGGCCAGCAGGCTTGGTGGTTAATGTCTGCCTTCAATTCCTAAAAAAAACCCCCCAAACCCCACCACATTCTGATGCCCTTCATTCCTCTTTTCCTTATATATTGTATAGGTGTGAATTTTAACTGCCACTTTGAAACACTGCTCCTATAAAATCCACCTTTCTTCCAGGACATTGGAAGCATCTACTGCTCTGGACAAAATGAACAGGAGAAGAGAAACACACACGCACACTTACCCTTGGGACTATTTCTCTACTTGATCATATTTGAGTCATGAAACATCTACCTGATGCAAATGGTGGATGAACCAACTAG
>NW_010322457.1:0-2924 GCF_000700745.2 Antrostomus carolinensis
AATCCCCATCATTCTGTGATTCTGTGATTATTTCTCTTATTAGTGAAGGAATCTGGATAACTTGTTAATAAACTGCACTGACTTTAGATGTTGGTGTTTCTATGGTGATAGGAAAAGGGTGAAGATTTGAAGATTCTGAGTATATACTCTAGGCAGCTAAGAAGACAACAAATAAGAGTTTCCCTGTTTGAAAAATGTGCTTTCAAAGAGAACTATTTATTTTTTGAAAAAAAACCCTCTTAATTGGATTTATTATTTCAGTACTAAATTTAAAAGGTTAATACGGTAACATTTACTGCTGTGGATATTGATAGCAAATCATTCGTTCTAATTGCAATTTATTCCCTCAGGTAACTTTATTATTACTATTATTAAATTGAAGAGTTTATTGGGATTTTTTAACTATTCTCTCCATAAAATTAGCTAAAAAGCAATTTTAAAAAACACTGATGAGTTTTCTTCATGCCTGTTCTGTTACTGCTGTTTTATAAAAGTGACATGCATATTATGGAGTACCAGAAATTTCTTTGTATTTCCTGGGTTTCCATGACAATAGACTAAATTAGGACATTCTTAATCACAGTATGTGGGAAGCTACAGGCAAATCTGAAAAGCTGTATTTGATATAACCTTTCTGTACAAACTGTTACCTTGAAGTCAATTATGGGAAATTATTAAACTTAATTGAATAAGACCATTAAAATTGAAGTAATACGGGGGGACAGATCGATGATAAGAAAAGGAGGAACTAGTAGCATTTTTATGTACTGATTCAAAAGTGAATATTTATGTCTTAATCTTCAAAAGATTTCATTCAAGTCTATCTTTGTAATAACTAGCCTGAATCTGCCTAACGCTATAAGCAACTAAATTTATTTCAGTTTCTATGGACAAAGCCACCTGTGTGCTGATTTCCTTCCCAGCTAACAAGCTCTTGAGTGATATCAAGCCCTGGAGGCCAGGAAGTACAATTTTTAAATATGGTGTTCTTCCATCTTTTACAGTACTTTTAGATCTACAGTACAAAGACAATGATGCGTTCTGTTACAGGGAAACTGTGGCTCAGTTCTGTGTATCAAAACAAGAAGGAGATTAAGGGGATTATATTCCTCAGTAGCAGTACTAGACTATTCAAAGGTCTTCTTTTATTTTTCACATGTGAAGTTAACACTGCAGCACCCACCTTGGGTGGGGACGGATCATTGCTGTTGAGTTTGAGGGAATAGGGGCAGATATGCTTCTCCAACAGGTGTTTTTCCATTCAGTGTTTAGTACATCTCCAACTGATGCCTAGAGACCAATCCTCTTATAGGTGAGTGCTATGCTATAGTGTCACACCCACTTTCTGTGGCTCAGAGGACTAGTTAATACTTGATAGGTCTGAACAAACATAATCGTTTTCAAAGGCAAAAGTGAGAAAGCCTCAAAAAACCGTACGGTTTGACATGGGTCTGAAATATTTGAGCTCAATAATTAAAAGGTTTCCTTTCCAGTTAGGAGCTCAAGAACCTGAATAACTTCCCACTTCTGTATGAACTGATCTGTGGGAGAAGGCTGGCCTGTCCACCTAGCTTCAGACCCAGCCTAACTGTATAGGGTTGTGAATCATAATGAGAGGTAATCTATACTACAGGAAAACAGTGCCACAGACACTGGTAGAACATAAAATCCTTCTCCTCTGTATTTCCCACTGATTATCTTCATTTCACCAACCTCCACATCAATGCTTCAGCTATTAGGACTTGGCACTTATTTCAGATTATGTTGGTTCTGTTCCTTGGCAGTATATCACAAATGCTGAATATTATCTAACTGTCTAACCATTTATAAAGTTAATATTTTATACATTTCAATTGTGTGTAAGTATTATCCTTTAGATCTTAACCCACTGATTCCCCTATTAGCTTGATCAGATTTCCTCCTGAATGAACTGTGTAAGAGTAGTTTTGGCTTTCGTTTTCAGGTCTTGACCATGCTGTAGCTTTGTTAAATATGCATGGTGAAAAACTATATGAAGTGGTTTTTTCCCATTTAATGGGGAAAAAAAGTACTAGAAATGAGAGCTGGAACTTGCCTTTGGGGGTGATAGTCCTCTACCATCTTCTCCCCGCTTTACTATTTTGTAGAAAGAAGCAGATATAGAATTGTTAAAACTATAATCTGGAACAGCTGCAGAAACGTTGTCATCTCCCCCTTCAACTTGGTCTGGTGGTCCAGAAATGTTGCACCTGCATTACTGATTGCTTGCAAGATTTGCATTTCATCAGGTCTCACTAACATTAACAGCAATTATGAGTTCTATCCCATCAGTAAGCAGCATTGAAAAATTCCCATTTATGTGCATAACATGTATTTCCTGTAAACTGAGCTACCTCCCCTCACACACAGATCCACCTGCTTTATATTACTGGCCACCATTCTTAGCAACAGAATGGTGAATTATGAATAGCAATAGAATGCCTAGAATTATGAACTGGATGGAAGATGATTTTTGCATGTATTTTCCAGGGGATTTTTATGAAGTGATCTGAAGAGGAAATTATTAATTCAGCTGGAGAGATTAGCAATAGTGACTGTACTACTCAGGACAACATCAAGGATCACTTCCTTCCCAACAGCCTGTGTCCTAGTTTTTGTTAGGATAGAGTTAATTTGTCTACACTGAAACTAAAACACAGCTATTCTAACTACTAAGAGGAAAATTAACTCTATCCTACCAAAAACCAGGACAGCCTGGCAAAGACAGCCATGTGGAACTTGAAAGCCTCTTATACATCTTTAAGCAGGCTTTCATTTCTCTTTTGTGCAGTGTGTCCTCAGTGTTTGGCATTACAAATGAGCAGCCTGTGACCACCCTTCCACTCAGCAGAGCTCTCATGTAACACCGCAGAGCTCTGGCACCACCAGCATCAGCAAAGCACCTC